>NC_045456.1:5520322-5531324 GCF_002776525.5 Piliocolobus tephrosceles
AACTGGTGTGAGATGGTATCTCATTGTGGTTTAGATTTGCATTTCTCTGATGGCCAGTGATGATGGGCATTTTTTCATGTGTCTGTTGGCTGTATGAATGTCTTCTTTTGAGAAATGTCTGTTCATATCCTTTCCCCACTTTTGGATGGGGTTGTTTGTTTTTTTCTTGTATATTTGTTTGAGTTCTTTGTAGATTCTGGAAATTTTGGCCACACCAGTTCTACATTTTTGGCAGTCCTCCACAAGTTTACATGCCCCAGATAAGTGACTTCTGGCTAAGGGCAGGTCACTATATCCTTAGTTTCCCCAAAAATAAATAAATAAATAAATAAAAATCTCTCCACACATTCTTCTTTGATTTAGGGGGAGACTAGAAAGAAAATAATTCAATTTCCAGAAAATAATTCAATTAAATTGCATGGTTAAGAAAGAGGTTTAAAAAGTGCTTAGGTGCCTGACACTAGGAATTGTGTTCATGAGCACCCCCAAATGTGAGTGTGCAATTAGGTGGAGAGTCCTGGAAGCATTGTGAGAGTGGCAGAAATGACCGTGGTGGCCGGTAGAGTTGATGTTAGTTAGAATCAAAGGTTCTGGCATTGCTTACATTTGTTGCCCCTGGGGCTGAGATTAGAATGGGGGTTGACAGAAGAAACCTAGAAGGTAGAATTTCTGCTCCTTACCTGAAGAGTCCCTGCAGGAGCAGGACTACGTCTTTTCTCACTGCATCTCCAGAGTCTAGCTAGCACCTGGCGGGTACTCCACAGATATTTGTTGACCAACTGAATGATTCACTCCCTGTACTCAGGTTCCAAAGCTGGAAGATTTGGGAGATGGGACAGGTGCTCTTCTACCAAAGAAACCTCTAATATCTGGAAACATGAGTAGGAAATGGGGTGGGAGGGGTGCATGACTCTCCCCCATATCTTGAATATCTTCTGAGATATTCAAGTCACGAAAATGAAAGAGGAAAATGGAGTGTTTTCTGTCCTCTAAAAATGAGAGGAGGAGGAAGAAACTGGAGGTATCCAGTTAGACTGGGGTGAGAAGGAGTGGTTCTAGGAGGGATGGGGTAGGGGGAGTTTTTAAAGAATGATAATTAAGAATGTATACTTGTGTCTGGGATAAATCTTCATATTGTGACATGTAAAGTAAGATTTAAGGTAATTATTTTCTTTCTAGTCTACCCCTAAATCAAAGGAGAATGTGTGGAGAGACTTTTTTTTTGAAACTAAGGATATAGTGACCTACCCTTAGCTAGAAGTCACTTATCTGGCCCATGTAAATTTGGGTCAGTTCCCTGACCCTTAAAGCATAAAGGAGATAATGTCAGAGGGTGAGGTTGTGCAACGCAATTGTGTGGTCTGCAAAAAAGCCAAAGGAGACACGTTTTTGTGCGGGTCCAAGATGGTAAGAGAGAACTGGGGGAATTAGGCAAAGTGCATTTGGAATTTGGAGTCTGTACGGTGAGGTCTGACCACCACAATGGACATCTGAATTCTTGATGAAGGCTCTGCTTTGCCTCTTCCCTGTGTGGTTTGGATTATGAAGGGTTGGATCTTTATTTCCTGCTTTCTTTTTAGGGGAAATTAACGAGCAAAGGAAGATGTGCACACGGGTAAGCCTCCCCAGGCTGCTCAGTGAACACAGATTGAGGACATATTATTTTAGGATTTTTATTGTATATACATTAATTAGCCTGATTATGGTGATTATTTCAAAATGTACACATCTATCAAATCATCATGATGTACACCTTAAATAAATGCATCTTACTCTAGCTTTTCCAAAGGGTCGAGAGCAAGCTTTTTCACTTGCTTTGCTCCATGCTTTTGGAAAGTGAGGAACCCTAACAGGAAGCCATACCCCACTGAGAATGGCGTTCTTGCCAGTCCTCTGCTCTCTCTCCAGAACTATGACTGGGTTGTATGCCATTTGAAACCCAGCAGGTGCAGTTTTTAAAATCCTCTACCCACCCATCATCAGACTTGGAGTTTCAAAACCAACCTTGGCTGGCTGGTGGTGGCTCACGCCTGTAATCCCAGCACTTTGGGAGGCCGAGGCAGGCAGATCATGGGGTCAGGAGATCGAGATCAACCTGGCTAACACGGTGAAACTCCATCGTCTGCACTAAAAATACAAAAACAAAATTAGCCGGGTGTGGTGGCAAGCGCCTGTAGTCCCAGCTACTCGGGAGACTGAGGTGGGAGAATGGCATGAACCCAGGAGGTGGAGCTTGCAGTGAGCCAGGATGGCACCACTGCGCTCCAGCCTGGGCCACAGAGCGAGACTCCATCTCAAAAAGAAAAAAAAAAAAAAAAACCAACCTCATTCTTCTGCTTTTAACCCTCTTTTCCACAGAAATTTCCAGAAAAGCTTAGCCAAGGAACTAAAAATAGTGAATGTCCACAAGGTTTCCAAACAACAGCAACAATAAATCTAATTAAAAAAAAAAAACCCTCACCCAAACATTTTAAAGTTTAAAACTGCCAGTGTCTTCCCTAGTTTGAGGCGAAAATGACTTTTTTATTACATGGGGGGAAAGGAGCATGAAATCTCTCAAGCCTTTGCCAAAGCTGAAACTCTCTGAGCATGCTTTGAGAAGCAGCAAGGCGTTGAGCGGGCCATGGAAAGCATGCTGTCTAATTGGAAGTGCATGGGTCTCCTTGGCTCCATCTTTCCGATATTCACCAAGATCTCCCCTGCTTGGTCCTCTTCCATTCCTAGGGGAGAAATCTGTAGTGTCAGCAGAGGTTCTTTTGTGAGGAATGCACAGTGAAGAAAGCAGGCTCACCATAGCTGACCAGAAGAGCCCTGACAAAGCAAGCCTTCTGTTTCTTTCCTCGAAATTCCTTCACAACAACTTCTTGTGGATATTTAGATTATAGGAATTTCTATTTAGGAAACAGACATGTTCCAAACAGAAAAATCTTTGGGTTTGGGCTGTGGGACCAAGACCATTTGGCTTCAAACCCTGGGTCTGACACTTCAACTTAATTAGGTCTGCTTACTGTAACTTCTTGATCTATAAGATGGAGCTAAGAAGGCCTAGGCTGCAGAGGGGTTGGAAAATTAGAGGGGACGTACCTGAAGTATTGGCTGATCAAATACTGCCTTCCTGTTAATTTCAATGATAAATTCAGAGATATTGTGCCATAAGAAGGGTCCCCTCCTTCATGAATTGAATCATTTGATAACAAAGTCATTCAGATGAGACTCAGCCCCTCCAAATTTCAGAGACTTGAACTTTTTGAAATTTCAAGAGTTCAACTAACCAAGACCTACTTAACTCCTGACTTTATACATTTCATAAATACAAGTTGTCACATATCACCTGTCCTTAATAATACAGAACATACTTGTTTGGTAGCCAAATTCCTCAGCTTCCACAGGAGATAGGTCAAAAGCTGGGAATCAGTATGAAAAGATCCATCGGATATTGGTTCAACACCTATTGGCTATACAATCTGGGATGTTAAGTCCCTGTCAGGTAGCGAGCAAAATAACCCAATTTTTCCATTTATTTTTCATGTAATTACAACTAGTAGAGTAGGAAATTTCCCAGGCATCCCCTTCGTGCACTATGTTGACAAGCACTTTGGGATGGATTAAGGTTTGTGATCCAACAAAGAGACAGGCACCTATGCAAGTAGAAACACCACTCACCCCTGCACTTGCTCTGAGATACTAAACATTGATGTTATACTGTTGATGTTCAATTTCCCTCAGAGGGTCCTTGTCATTTTAAACAATCACATTAATATGACTTGCAGGCAAATTAAGGTGCATTGAATTAGATAAATAAATAATAAATTTGGAGGAAAGTGAGCAGGAATGATGTCCATTATTAATGTCCATTTGAAGCATGCAAAGAGATGCTTGCTGCTGGGTCCTTTAAAAAGTAACATCCTTTTCTCCTATAATGAGATTTGGCTTTCTCAGCAGTGAGACTCTTAAAAGGGAATGGGCAATGCTGGGCTGTGAGGCAGAGTTAACAATTGGATACACCGAGGTTAAGAGCATAGACCTTTTAGAGACATAAGTATTAATCCATCTACACTAATTGACTTTGAGCAAATTTCGTACACCTCAGTTTTATCATCTGCAAAATGGGACTAATAGGCACCTCCTTCCTGCGGTGGTTGTGAATATGACCTGGGGTAATGAATGCAATTTGGCACATAGTGGGCACTCAATATTACATTTGCTATTATCATGTGACCTTTGGGAAAACAAGAAAGGCTTGGAAAACTCATCATTTTGACACCTATGGTGGGGCCCTAAATGACCATAGGAATTAGTTGGTCAGTAGGTCAAGTTCCGGGACATTACCTGAGACTTTAAGGAGCACTCAGTGGCCTGGACTAGGTAGGCATAGTCCTGAAACTGACATGTCAGAGGGATTTGGCAATGTCTGAGTATCCCTCGCCCCAATTTATATGGCCTGAGAAATACAGGTGGTCCAAGACCAGCTCGAGCTACACATTTAGCAGAAAATATTGCTGGTTAGTAAAGGAATTGAGATTCCTCAATGGGAAATATTCTATTAGCTACTGTGAGGGACAAGATCCAATAATAATACCACCACCTTCTATTTGTATAATCATTTACAAAGTATTTTTGCAAATGTCACCGCATTTAATCCTTTCATCTATAAAATGGGGCCAAAAATGCTTATCTTATTACCCCCATTGACAGAGAAGGTTATAGAGAAGCTGAGAGGTTAAGTGACTTGCCCAAGGGTAAATAGCAGGTAAGACAACAAGTCAAAGTTATTGATGGGACAGAGTATTTATGACTACTGTAACAGACATCAAAATCTCAGTGACTTAACACATAGGAGACATTTATTTCTTGGTTCTGGAATAATCCAATACGGGGGTCTCTATTCATTGGGGGAAGTTGAGGGTCCACATGGTGACTCAGAAAGACAGGTGCATGGCATCTTGTGGCTCCATCATTAACACGTGGTTTGTCTGCATGAAGCAAAAGTGGCAGGACACATGTGACAGGTTTCTGTGAGGCAGGCCTAGAAGTGATAGATATTTGTGCTTAGATTCTGTTGGCCAGAACTCAGTGACATGGCCACACCTAGCCATAAGAGAGCCTGGAAAATGGTGTCTAGCTGTGTGCCCAAGAATAGAACACAGGAGTGGGGAACATTAGCCCATCTCACCCACATCACCCGAATCCAACTCCACTGTGATTTCTATTATACTATGTTCACACTGCAATGGATTTTTAATGAATTAACAGATGTACATGACACAATCAAAGGCCATGACACCTTACAGACTTTAATATGGAGAGGGATTGAAAACCATTGAAAGTTGTAAGAATGCAGGCTTAAAAGGTCGATAGCAGGTTGAAGACACCATAATAGAATGTACTATTGTGGAAAATGTACTTCTTATCTCTTGGGGAGGCTCAGGGACACACCTATATATGATGACAGCCACTTTGAGCCAACGGTCTGAAGCAGGAGTCACAACATTACCAAGTGGACTCTCTGCCTTATCACAACCCAAACTAGGACAAAATGTGAAGTGATGCCATTAAGCAAGAAGAAAATGTTGGCTCTCGCTTTTGGATCCAAATATCAGGTTCTAATAAATGCTCCTTGAGGTCAAGGACTAGGTCTTTAATCCCTGAAACCCCCATACTTAGCACAGAGCCTGATATAAAGTAGTTTCTCAATAGCATTTTGTTGGATGAAAGAAGAAAGGAAGAGATACATATTTAAGCTTATTTTGTCTCCACATCTCATTTTCTGAGGCTTAGCACTTCACATTTGAATCACTGAAAGTGCTTGAATTCTCACTAGTGTTAGGGAGTGGGTAGCATCCACGTCCATTTAATGAGTGTGAATTAGCAACAATCCAAGTCAACGATGCTATATCACAAAGTGAACTTTACATGTTTTGATAGGTGCAGCTTAATGTGAACTATTTATTATATTTTGTGATGTATTTTGTAAAAGTAATAAAGATTTAGTAACGTGAGCCACCTCCAGCTTTCTGCTGGTAAATGTCATTCCAAGTCTTCACACTCCCTCCATTGCTGACTTTCAGATGCTTTACTGAGGGACAGCAGTGTGGTGAGGCAAAAGGAAAATACTGGAGCACAGAGGCTCTCCATGGACAGATTGGCAACGTGGGAAGGAACCAATTCACCAGGAGGACTGTTTGTTTTGTTGACTTCTCCAAATTAGCTCCCTTTGAACTGATTTTCATAATCTGTGTTACCAAGGGGGTGGGGGTAAAAATTCCACTAACCTGGGTCTCCTTGGAACCCATGCTTGATATTTTGCTGCAGGAGAATTTTTTAATAATGACTATATTATTTGAAAGTCACATTCTTCATTAACAAGAATAAAAATTAAAATACAAGTAAAGTTCCAGCCCACGATACATAACCTGAATCCAATCTTAAGGAAGTATTAGACAAACCCAAAACAAGGAACATTCTATGAAATAATAAGACTATGCTCTTCAAGATAAGTCAAAGTCATGAAAAACAAAGACAGACCGAGGAGCTGTTCCAGATTAAAGAGGACTAAAAACATTACAACTGAATACAATGCTTTATCTTAGGTTGGGACATGGATAGTTTTTTAAATTGCTGTAAAGGACAGTATTGAAACAATCAGCAAAATTTGAATATGGATGTGCTACTAGTTAATGGTGGTATATCAATGTGCAATTTCCAGAATTCATAATTGCACTGTGGTTTTGAAAAAGTATGCCATTACATACTGAAATATTTAGAGGCAAAAAGTCATGATGCCTGCAAGTTAACCTCAAATTGTTCTGTAAATAATAATAATAATAATGCATAACAATGTGCATACACATAGAGTGAGATTCAGGAGTCTGTTAGACTAACCAATACCCTGTCTCACTTATTACTTTGGCTCATAATTGTTCTATCTTCTGAAAAATGTTAATAGGTACGTCTAGGTGAAAGCTTATGGAAATTCATGATACTGTTCCTGCCATTTTTCTACGAGCTTGAAATTTTATTTTCAAAAATAAGGATTAAAAAACATACACACACTGTCCCCACCCAAATCTCAACTTACATTGTAGCTTCCATAACCCCCATGTGCTGTGGGAGGGACCTGGTGGGAGGTAATTGAATAATGGGGGTGGATTTTTCCCATCTTGTTCTTGTGATAGTGAATAAGTCTCATGAGATCTTATAGTTTTGTAAAGGGCAGTTCCCCTGCACACGCACTCTTGCCTGCTGCCATATAAGACGTGCCTTTGCTCTTCCTTCACCTTCTGCCATGATTGTGAGACTTCCCCAGCTATGTGGAACTGTGACTCTATTAAACCTCTTTTTCTTTATAAATTACCCAGTCATGGGTATTTCTTCATAGCAGTATGAAAATGGACTAATACACACACTGATAAAGACCATATCCCTACTCACTAATGGCAAGTGTTAAGAAGCAGAATAGGTCTTTAACATTCCTAAGATATTTAACCATCAGACCTTCTTGGATTTCCAAATTGGTTAATTTCCCTGGAACATAGCATCCTTCATCAAATGCAGCAAAATATAACTTCCTGAGCAAGAACATGTATGTGACAAGCAAAGGAAACAAAGCCACCTTGAGAAATAGATGCTAGCAGTCAGCTGGACTTGCCGTAGAGGCTTGCTGTGGTGCCTGAAATTCATGTCCCACCAAAAATAGAAATGACTGTCAGAGTCACTCACAAAGAGTTGGAATGGTAGTTGTTGAATCTTCAGATGCCAAGAATCCACCTTATTTGTCGAGCAACAGGGTTTCCTTTTTTGAGCTCCAGATATTCGGGGTTAAAGTGTTTTGTTTGAGAAGTTAGGTGGGTGGACTGGGAGTCTCAATGAGCTTTTCTGGATGAAGGGATTGGAATTTTTGTGGAGGAGATGGTAAAGGGAGTCGAGGAATAGTTGGGGATTGATAGCTACAGAGAAAAATTAAATGGAGTTCAGCTATAGTTCAACTCAGCCCCCTCTTCCTGCATGTGGTATAACAGCAGTTACCTTCCCTATAGAAAGAGATCGTTATATGTACAGGGAACAAAGAATTTATTGCACTGGGTTATCCATTGTACATAAGTTATTTTAACTAGATAAAAAGAATATGGTGTTTCTGAGCCATCTGCCTAGAAATAGCTTTGTAGTAAGCAGTCTTTATAATGGTGTTTATTGTAATGGGATTTTGTTTTTATCGTTGGTCAGAGGTCAGCTGATCTACCATGTTTCCTATTAAATTTTGGATTTCTCCTTCTATATGTCATTTTTTCCTAAAGATATTGGACAACTGGGATGTATTTAGTAACTGACTTGTGCCCAGCAAGTTGAAAAAAATTATGAATTTGGGGAAATATGCCACTCCTAAGCCATTCTGTTTTCTTTTACCTGCAGCGTTTAGCTTAAAGTCCTTAAATGTCATTTAGGGCCTTGTGAAATCTCACCCTGAAATATATTTCCAGTTCATACCCTCCCAACCCTGCTACCACCCAAACCTATGCCCACTCTATAATAGTTGGATATTTATTTAAAGTTCTCCAAATACATACTCTTGTGACTAGGTCCATGCTATTTCCTATTTCATCTACTAAAAATATTCTCACTGCCATCGCTACCTACTGAACTCCTATCCATCCTTGAAAGCCCAGCTCAAATATCACATTTTTTGGACTATCTTCCATGACTCTTGCTCCCTCCTTGCCCCCAGGTACAGTGAATCACTTCCTTTTCTGTCCTCCAATGGTACTTTTCTCAACCGTCTGTCAGAGTCATTGACACAGTCTTCTAGAATTAACTTCCCAACTAATTTTTAACAACTTGAGGATAGAGACACTGTTTTATGCATCTTTGCATTCTCTGCACCCAGAAATATTGTTGCTACATAGTACATATTTTTAAATGTGTGTTCAGGAAATGTCTCAATGATCGAATTAATCAACAGGATGGAAAATCTGCAACTATGTGCTCTTTGTGGCTTACAAGCTAAACACTCAACACATGTGTCAGCACAGCATAATAACAACCTGTTTACTGAGTGCCTACTTTCTTCTGGCACAATGCATACATTTTATCTCACATCAATTCTACTACATAATTATTATTACCATGTTTATTTTTAAAATGAATAAACCAAGTTATGTATATAGCCCTTGTGGCTGGGGTCCACTCCTTTGTGTTCCATTGAAGGATATCCATTGACACCTTTGGGGCAAGATGGATGGAATAAGGAGGAAATCTGGTCTATAGTCCCCCTCAGTCTATTTCTATGTCATCCTTCCTGCATCCTTCTGCTGATCAGCGGCCATCATTGGTTAAACTGAAGACAGTTTTAACACAAAAAAACAATGGTGGCTGGGCCCAGTGGCACATGCCTGTAAACCCAGCACTTTGGGAGGCTGAGGCCAGCAGAACACTTGAGCCCAGGTTTTCGAGACCACCCTAGGCAACATGGTGAAACCTCATGGTCTCAGCTACTCAGGAGGCTGAGTGGAGAAGATCACCTGAGCCCAAGGAGGTCAAGGCTACAGTGAGCTGTGATCGCATCACTGCACTCCAACCTGGGTGACAGAATGAGACTATGTCTCATAAAGAAAGAAGAAGAAAACAAAACAACAGCAACAACAACAAAAAATAACAACAATGGTAGCAGTAGCATCCTCCTGGTAGCAGTAGCTCTTGGAATCATGACCCCTCCCCCTACCACAAGAATGGTCCCTCCCCTACCCCTGAGTTGGCCAGATTTCACAGAAATATTGCTAAAATATGTGACTGGCCATTCTGGAAGGGCTGGCCATCAGACCTCAGAGTTCAGCTCAGATGTAAACTCTGTGGTGATTCTCCACAAGCACTAAGGAGTGGTTTGGGCTTTTCAGTAATACAGCCTTTCCAGCTGAGCCTATCAGGACCATACTTTGAAGTTCTAGGAAATATGCTGGCTCCCATTCATCACCCTCTTCTCCATTATCTCTAATGCCATTAGCTCAATGTGCCATCCCACTAATGATCTACTGCTACTTGGTAGTGAGAAATATATTTTTACTCACTATATGCCATCTATATTCCTCATCCAAGATAGTGGTAGGGTCCTTCTTAGTGGCATCATTTGTTAATCAGACTCATGCAAATGAAAATAAAGGAAAACAATGGCATAAATTTAAAAACAACAGAAATCTCCACTTTCTAAAATACACACATATCTTAATAACAGCTAAATAAATCCAACCTTAGCTTGGTGATTGCTTTTTACAGAAGATTAATTTCCTTTAAAATAAGAAAAGGAAAAGGAAAAATATAATTCACACAAAAAATCAAGCATCTATTTTAACCAGTGCACCTTTTCTCTAATTCAGCAGTTTACAGAATCTGTCCTTAATCCTCAGGTGAAAAGGTTAAAAGTGGCCGATGCAGAAGTGTGTTAGCCTCCTGGAAACCCTGGTCTACTGCCAGTCTCAGGGACTCAAACTCACCTTGGAGATAGTCCTCCTGCCTGGGTACCCAAGGGCAGAGTAAGGTGGTAGCCACCTCCTATCTACTTTTAAGCCCAACATTTTATATATTTGGGTAGACATTTCAGCAAAGAAGATATATGAATGGCAAATAGGCACATTTCAAAAGATGCTCAACATCATTAGTCATCAGGAAAATGCATATTGACACCACAATGAGATAATATTTCACGTCCCCGGCCGGGCGCGGTGGCTCAAGCCTGTAATCCCAGCACTTTGGGAGGCCGAGATGGGTGGATCACGAGGTCAGGAGATCGAGACCATCCTGGCTAACATGGTGAAACCCCGTCTCTACTAAAAAATACAAAAAACTAGCCGGGCGAGGTGGCGGGCGCCTGTAGTCCCAGCTACTCGGGAGGCTGAGGCAGGAGAATGGCGTAAACCCGGGAGGTGGAGCTCGCAGTGAGCTGAGATCCGGCCACTGCACTCCAGTCCGGGTGACAGAGCGAGACTCCGTCTCAAAAAAAAAAAAAAAAAAAAAA
>NC_045456.1:5531424-5549973 GCF_002776525.5 Piliocolobus tephrosceles
TGGAGAAACTGGAACCCTCATATATTATTGGTGAGAATGTGAAATGGAAAACAGTTCATTAGTTTCTTTAAACTTGAAACCTAAATTTACCTTATGACCCAGCAATTCCACTCCTAGGTATCTACCCAAGAGAAATGAAAACATATGTCCACACAAAGATTTGCATGTAAATGTTCGTAGTACCATTATTCATGATAGCCAAAAATGTGGAAACAACTCAAATATCCAACTGGTGAGTGGATAGACAAAATGTGGTACAGCTGTAGCAACAGAAAGCTGTTCAATAATAAGAGGGAATAAAATGATACATGCTAGAGAACATGAATGAATTTCAGAAATAACATTATGCTAGGTGAAAGAAGCCAGATCCAAAAGGCCACATATTGTATGACTCCATTTCTATGAAATGTCCAGAATAGGCAAATCTATAGAGACAGAAAGTAGATTGGTGATTGCCTTGGGCTGGGAGTGGGAAAATAGGTTAAATTGTAAACAGGCATGAAAGATCTTATGTGGGTGCTGGAAATGTTCTAAAACTGGATTATAATGATGGTTGCACAACTTGGTAAATGTTTTTTAAATCACTAAGATGTGCTCTTAAAATGGGTGACTTTTGTGTGTAAAGTATGCCTCAGTACAATTGTTTAAAAAATAAATAGAAATTTTTTAAAGAGCTGCATTTTATACAGCACCAGCCCCTCATTCCTTCAGCTTCTCTGACAGGGGTCCCTTGTGATCCTAACCCCCATGAGGTCCCCAGAATCCACTAAATCCCTTAGAGAAATGGCAGAGCTACCTTCAGCTGCACTAGCCAGGTTTCTACACTCTTAAGTCTGAATGGACCTTTTGCAGAGATGCCAGTTCCTCTAGGAGACAATTTCCACCAAATACTGAATCACACCATGGCAGACAGACAATTCTTTCACATCTCCAGGTTGCACTGGGAGAGGCCCCTTGAGAGTGGGGATAGGGGTTCATGTGGGAAGGGGGGTGTTCTCTAGACCTCTGGCAGTTAACAACCTCTTCTTATTCATCCCAGTTTGCTCCGTTTTCTTTCTCAAATAAAAGATACTTTCTGAATAGTCACTGCATGCACCAAGCATGATAGATAGATGATTGATAGATAGTTAGATAGATAGATAGATAGATAATAGATAAATAGATAGGTAGATGCACATAGATATATAATTTAACAAACACTTATATGACACTTGTTGCCAAACACTCTTCTAAGTGCTTTGCAAACATTGTTAGCTCATTTCACCCTTGCAACCATATGAAATAGGTATGCTGCTATTACCCCCACCTTAACAGATAACAAAGGAGTGATTTGTCCATCTAATAACTGAGAGCCAGTATTTGAACCCAGACTCTGCTCTAGAATCTGTGCTCTTAACCACTATGTTATGTTGCCTCTCAAAAGCAGCATTGTGTTTAATTCTGCAAATTATTTAGTGATGTCAGTGATCTCATCTTCATTTTATGAACAAGGAGACAGCTAGGACTGGACTGTAGATTTTCCAATTTCCAGCTGAAAGCTTTTATTCCATTATGTTTTTAACTGCTTCTTCCCAAGCTTTTTCTTCCACACCAGTGTTTCTTAAATTTCAGCGCACATCAGAATCCCCTGGAGAAATCCCAAGATCCCTGCACCTCAACCCTAGAGTTTCTGATTCAGTGGGTCTGGGGTAGAGTCTGATAATCAGCAATTTCAGTAAGTTCCCGGTGATGCTGTTGCTGCTGGTTCAGGGACCACACTTTGAGAGCTCCTGCTTGACACCTATCCACTCAAACTAACCTCATCCCAGGAGATTCTGCAAAGTGAAACTAATATTAGAACACAAGGGTTTATTATTAGCTGTTGGCTGCTCAGGCCAATTCCAGGAGCTGAAGAGATTGGGCTCTCACATTTTTTGCTTTTCCTCCTGTGTTTCTGGGTAGGAATGGATCATCCCCAGAAGATTCATTTATACATTCAAGCTTGACATGCTCTAGTTGCCTTCTTAGAGCCCAGATTTCCTTTTGCAAATCCAAATTTCCTTTTGACTTCTACTCACTGTTACATATTTAATAAAATTCAAAACACCTGAATTTGTATCACCTGCTATGAGGCTTAGTGCAGAAGGTCAGGGATTTGGGGTCACATAGACTTTGGAGAAATCTCAGATCCTTTCATTGACACTTGAGACTAAGTCATCATCGATAAATATAAGGTGATTAAACTTTAGTGTGTTGTGATCTCAAACTTGTAGAAGTGTCTAGCACATATAGGCATTCAGAAAAGATTATAACATGACTACAACCCTATTGGGGAAGAAATGGCTTCAGTAGCATTCAAAACAAGGTCCAAAGGACGGTGGCTTAAACAAGACAGACGTTTGTTTCTGACTCGCATAAAAGTCCAAATTGGTGTGGTGGCTCCATTTAATGAAGTTATCAAGGGCCCAGGCTTCATCTCTTTGATGACTCCTCCCTAGGCCCACATTCCTGCAAGTGGGAAGAGGGACACATCTTTTCTACTCATATCCCATAGGCCACAACTTAGTTATACGGCCACACCTAGTGTCATGGAATGCTATTTGAATATGTCTTCCAAAGTTCATTTGTTGGAAACTTAATCTCCAATGCAACAATGTTGAGAGATGGGAACTATAAGAGGTGATTAATAATGGATTAATGTCATTATCTTGGGAATGAGTTAGTCATCGCAAAAGTGGGTTTGTTAGAGAAGTGAATTCGGCCCCCTCTCATTCTTTCACTCTCACACTCTGCCCTTCCGGTTTCCACCATGGGATGACAGCACAAATGCCCTCACCAGTTGCTGACACCATGACTCTTGGACTTCCCAGCCTCCAAAACCATGAGCCAAATAAACTTCTATTTATTATAAATTATCCAGTCTTGGGTATTCTGCTATAGCAGAACAAAATGGACTAAGACACAGAAGTATACCTAACTAAAAATCAGGAGTTTTAATGTTTCAGAAGAAAGGGAGAGTGGCTATTGGGGGACAATTTGCAGTTTCTGTACATACATTTCTTTATTTAATCTAAATAGGGTGCCATGCCAGGGAAGGGAGTGAAGAAACTGGGAGGACAAATACAAACAAAGCAGGGCTCCAGCCCTAAGAGGCAGCAGAAGTCCTGAGCATGATTCAGCATACTTGTACAAGAAACTAGGCCAAAAACCAGACAAAGGACACCAGGTCAAGTCTGGATGGCAAGCTGTAAGGCTAACCTGCCACTGAGCCATAGAGCATGGATAGACAGGCCCTTAAGAAGCTTCTGGCCTTGATGGGCTGAGCCATCTCCTGGGGTTCACCTAATCTGCAGGGAAGAGGAAGGTAAGGTAGAGCCTGGATTTGGACAAGTCCCTGACCTTTCCATGATCCAGGTCTCTCCTTGGCCAATATCCTATCCCAGCCACATCATCACATTCCCAATAGTATATAAGAGTTCCCTTTTCTCTACATCTTTGCTGGTATTTGTTATTTTTTGTCTTTTTGATAGTAGCCATTCTAACTGGGTGACATAATATCTCATTGTGGTTTTGATTTACATTTCCAAAAAAATTAGTGATACTGAGCATTTTTTCATATACTTGTTGGCCATTTGTATATCTTCTTTTGAGAAATATCTATTCAGATCATTTGCCCATTTTTTAAATTGAATTATTTGTTTTTCCACTGTTGAATGGTTTCAGTTCCTTGCATATTCTGGATATTAATTCCTTGTCAGATGAATATCTTGCAAATACTTTCTCCCATTCAAGGAGTTGTCTCTTCACCCTGTTGTTTTCTTTGCTGTACAGAAACTTTTTAGTTTTATATAATCCCTTTTGCCTAGTTTTGCTTTTGCTGCCTGTGCTTTTAAAGTCTTAACCATAAAAATCTTTGCCCAGACCAATGTCCTGAAGCATTTCCCCTTTGTTTTCTTCTAGTAGTTTTATAGTTTTGGGACTTACATTTAAGTCTTTAGTCTATTTTGAATTGATTTTTGTATATGATTAGAGATAGGGTCATAGTTTCATTCTTCTGTATATGAATATCCAGTTTTTCCTGCACCACTTATTGAAGAGACTGTCCTTTCCCCAACATATATGTTCTTGGTGCCCTTATTGAAAGTCAGTTGGCTGTATATGGGGGATTTACTTCTGGACTCTCTATACTGTTCCATGGGTCTATATCTGTTTTTGTACCATGATGTTTTGGTTATTATAGCTTTGTAGTATATTTTGAAGTCAGATAGTGTGATGCCTCCAGCTTTCTTCTTTTTGCTCAGGGTTTCTTTGGCTAATCAGGGTCTTTTGTGGTTCTATACAAATTTTAAGATTTTTTTCTATTTCTGGGAAAAACGATCTCAGTGTTTTGATAGAGATAATATTGAATCTGTAGATCATTTTGGGCAGTCCAATCCATGAACATTAAGTGTATTTCCATTTTTTGTGTCCTTTTCAATTTCTTTGTGTGTGTTAGGATGACATTGTGGCTCCAGGGATGTGAAGATACAGGAGCTATTGGGACCCCGAGAACTCCAGCAGTGACTCCATCCTCAAAATGTCATCATGCTTACAGCAGTCTGGGTCCTGGGGAGTGGGGTGGGGAGGGGCCCCAATGTGAATTCCCTTTCTGAAGTAATGCAGTTGCATGGACTCCAGGAAGCTCCCTATACTGGGCTCAGGGCCTGTGAGGACTGTGGGGCTCTCCTAAAGCTGGGGTTGCAGGTGTATGTGGAGGGAATGTGGACTACTGGAGATCTCCCACTTACTTTTTCCCTGCAATGGGGAGTCCCTCTTGGCTCCAAGCAGATGCTAGCCAGGTGCTTCACTTTCCTCTCTATGTTGCCATCCCAAGTTTCCATGCCTCAGGGGGTCTTTGTCATTTCCTTGTTGAATTCCAGTGTTCTCCCCTGGATGCTCTACTCTACATGTGATTATCTACTTGTTCTTTTTATCCTTCTTTGTGGAGAGGGTGAATGTTGGGCACCCCTACTCAGCCATCTTGATGATGTCTCTCCCAAATCTTTTATGATGGTAGTGATGGTGGGCTTCCAGCTGGTTCTAATCAGGTTCCCCTTGCTTTGGAGTAAAGGCTTCCCCTTCACACCTCATTGTCACCAACAACCACAACCTGCCATTTTGAGGACAAGAGCCCAGGATGCTTGGTCTGTGGGTTGCTGGGGGGCATTCACATTTGAGGACTGCTTAGCAATGAACCGTCTCCATTGAACTCCTGATCCTTAAGATGCAGGATCCTTTTACTGCTGGCCACTCTGAGGTGCAGTTGTCCCTTCGTGAGCCTTGTTTATAGTGGGGCTTCAAATGGTCAATACTGAGAGAGAAGTCATGGGCCTGGAAACAGGGAATGGCTAAAGCCCCACCCTTATGACCTTGTTTAACTTCCATCACCTCCTCAAAAGCACTATCTCCGAATATGATCACATTCGAGGTTAGGGCATCAGCATATGGATTTGGAGAGGGAAGGAACACAATTTGGTCCATAACAGCCTTCTTCTGCACAAATTGAGGCACTACCCAAGTGACTAACCCCTAAATGAGGGGCCAGACTCAGGCTCAGCTTCCTTCCACAGCTGGCTGGGCATGGGGAGTCAGAATCGGGGTGAAGCTCCAGGAAGGGCCAGGAACAGCTTTAAGCTTCAGATCTGGCAACTCGGAAACAAGTGAAAAAGGCCCAGGAAAAGGATTGCAAATAGCATTTGATTTGTCTTTATTTACAAGTGAGTGACGGGTATATTGGGTGGGAGAAAAGAGCCAGAGGCAGAACAGACACTCACTGCCCCTCAACTTCCCTACCTTTTTTTTTTTAATTTTTAAATAGGCATTGTCTCACTCTGTTACCCAGGCTGGAGTGCAGTGATGCGATCTTAGCTCACCACAGCCACAAACCCCGTCTCAAACAATTCTCCCACCTTAGCCTCCTAAGGGGCTTGGATTACAGGCATGATCCACCGCACCCAACCAACTTTTCTAACTTATTCATAGATTTTGTGTGAACTCAAATGTGCATTCAGTGCCCCCGTAAGAATCTATTCCTGTGGTAAATTGCTACTGGCATAAACTTTAGAATTAAAAATAATCTGTTTCTACCGGAATATTTTAAAGGAGCCAAATCCACAGCAACTATTTATAAACTACATTTAACTAGAGACTGAAAGAGAACATTTAAAAGTAATCCCTCAGCAATCATAAACACAGAATCCACTTACATATATATATTAAAAGTAATGTGTACTTATTCAGTAACCTCTCATTTTTACTACCATATCTGAAAGAAAGAACTTGGAATTAAAGCACAGGCAACTCATTTTAAGTTTTTGAGACACAAATCCCCCACAATTACAAGTCATCAGTGAACACTAGGTGGTGACATAAAGAACTGAACCTACAAATGAACCAAGCCATTGGCGGATCTAGCACTGAAAAGGTGGGAAAACCAATTCTGAACGTTCTGAAATGAAAATTAGAAAATAAAAACAAAACACAAAAGGGTGAAGACAATCTCGGATTAGGCTCCTCTTAGCAGTTTACTTGAGGTTAATTAAATATCATACTGGATCCCAAGTTAGCAACAATTTGAAGTGGAGAAAATGGAGCTTTCAGAAAATTAACACTTACAACACCAAATCACCCCAAATGCCCAAAGTAAAATAAAAAGCTAGAATTACAGAATAGCTTGATATGGAAACATCAGTTGAACAAGGAGATTTAAGTAGCAACTGACTGGAGTTTGAGACTTAGCCTGGTCACACAGACAACTTTTATAAACATATTTACATTTTCCCACATTGCACCATGCTGTGAATTTCGGTTAAACTCTAAGGCCCCTAGGGGGAAAAAGGGGCAAAACTTTCCCCTTCCCCTGATTCAATGCTAGTGAAAGACCCCAGCACAGAGCCAAGCACCAGCAGGCTCTTGCTGAATTGCCCCCCTCACCTCCTCCCCAATATAGCACCTTCCAGATCTCCCAAGGCCAAAAATTTGGGGTCTCTGCTATTGGAAAACTCATTTCAGAAACCCATCAGAAGAAAAACAACTATAATGAAAACACAGCTTCTTTATCCTTGCTGGTTCTCAACTTTTACAAGAGTTTGTTTATAGTGGGGTATAAATTAGCCCAAGAAATTGAAATCAGATATAGCTCGGGCCTCTAAATGCAACCCAAGTGGGTGGTGATCTAGGAAGGCCCCCTCTGCTTTGTCAGAGTTCATGGTTGGGGGGCAGGGTGGGGTGGGCCGCTGCTCGAAGCCTGGACAGACAAGCCCAAAGGCAGCAGCCTCCCGCCCTCCTCCCTGGTGGCTCCCCGTTGCTGCTGGCATCCCCACACTGTTCCTGCGGCCACCAGCCTGGATGAAAGCACACAGGCTGCCCCGGAACTCTGAGAGCAACTCCCGCGTGGTCCACTGCCAACCCTCCTGCCCCAGTCCACTTTCAGCTGCTGAAATCGGAACGACTCTTTGGAATTGCTAATGCCAAACTTTTCACTTCACAGAGAGATGGAGTTCAGAGTTAGCCACAGGCAAAATTGCCAAGTACACACAATTTGTCTCTTTGGAACCCCTCTCCCTCTTTTCTAGATAACATTTGCTTTTTAATAGATACTTCCAACGCCGCAGCCCCTCTCAGACCTCCCCTCACCCCAGCAGAAGGCTACCTCCTCAGCCTCCATGTGGGGTCAGCCCTGGAGAACTGAGGGTTGACTGCTGAGAACGCCTTGATTTATATTCTGCAGGGAAGCCCCGCTGAGAGAAAATTTATTTCATGTACTTTCTGAAATGGGCAGCAGCTCTTTGAAATGAAATCCTCCTGCATGAACAACTGAATACCTCTTTTGTCTCTTTACTTCTCTAATAAACTTGCTTACACTTTACTCTATGGACTCGCCCGAATTCTTTCTTGCGCAAGATCCAAGAACCCTTTCTTAGGGTCTGGATCAGAACCCCTTTCCAGTAACACCAGGAGTCCCAACCAGAATCATAAATTCTTGAGGTGGGCCCAGCATCTGTTGTAACAAGCCCTTTGGGGATTCTGATGCATGTTCAATTTGAGAACCACTGCACTAGGCAGAAAAGTTGACGGCTTTCCAATCTCTGAGTCCCTTAGTCCCTTGATAGTAACATGGGTTTTACACACATGATTTCATTGTATAGCCCCAGAGGATAATAATACCCTGCAAGACAGATGTATTGCTAGTTGCTGTAATGAATAAGTCTAAATTTTCAGTAGCTTAACACAACAGAAATGTATTTCTAGCTCATAGAGCCTAATGCAGGAGTCCATTTTGACAGTAGGGTGTAAAATGGACTCTGCTTCACACAGTTATTCAGAGACACAAGCTGACGAAACCTTTTTCATCTTCCTCATTCGGCTTCCAAAGTCACCTGGGAGTTAGCATGGAGCCAAAAGATGGGAGAAGAGAGCATAAAGAATACACATCTACTTCATAGGTACTTTAGCCCAGCAGTGATCACTTCTAGCCACATATGATGAGTGAGAACTAGTCTCATTTGGGCCCTACCTAGAGGCAAATGGTACTAAGAAATGTAGTGCCTGCCTGGAAAAGTTGCTCCTTAGCCACAACTGTATACTATAGAAGGGGCTGTAAATTTTTGACAAACAGCTGTCAATTCCACTACAGTTTTGCAGACAAACAAAGGGATTACAGTTTTGCAGACGAACGAAGGTTTAGCCAGATTAAGTAATTCTCTGCAAGTCACACAGCTTGTTAAAGCTGGAGTGGGAAGTCAAACCATGGTCTGTCTAACTCCAAAGCCCTGGTCTTTGGAATGCCTCATCATGCCCTGTGTGGTAGAATAAATAATCCCCCCACCCACCACTCCCGCCAAAGATGCCCATGTCCTCTTCCCAAGAACCTATCAATATGTTACCATATATGGCAAAGAGACTTTGCAGACGTGATTAAGTTAAGGATGTTGAGATAATCCTGGATTCTTTGAGTGGGCCCAATGGAGTCACAAGGGTACACATAAGAGGGAGGCAATAGAATTAAGGTCAGAGAGAAAAAGGAGATGTGACAATGGAACCAGAGTGTGGAGTTGTGTTTTAAAGATGGAGGAATAGCCACAAGCCAAGAGATGTGAGTGTCTTCTAGAAGCTGAAAAGGCAAGGCAACAGATTCTCCCCCGAGGACTCCAGAAGGAACACATCCCTGCCAACACCATGATTTTAGGCTTTTGACCACCAGAACTGTAATAGAATAAATTTATGTTGTTTTAAGCCACTAAGTTTGTGGTAATTTGTTACAGCAACAACAGGAAACTAATAACCCTTACAGTACCATGTTTTTCTGTTCAGCAACTTGGTAACAGAGCCCATTTGGCAGGGCCCTAAGATCTCTCCTCTCCATTTTTCCTTAGTCCCATCCAACAAGAAGTCTTACCCTCATCTGTGTCTTCCCAGCCCATCCCAGGGATAGAGCTGACCAGGGGAATGATGTGCCCTCATACTCTCAGAACTTCACACAGAGCCAAGATGTCAACCAAGCATCATTTTCAAAATATCAAAAAAAAAAAAATGACATTTGAAGGTTCTATATATTAATGATTTTTATTTTATTTTATTTTTTGAGACAGGGCATCCCTCTGTCATCCTGGCTGGAGTACAATGGCACGATCAGGGTTCACTGAAGCCTCGACCTCCTGGGCTCAGTTATTCCTCCCACCTCAGCCTCCAGAGTAGCTGAGACTACAGGTGAGTGCCACTACACCTGGCTAATATTTTTTTTTAGAGACAGGGTTTCACCATGTTGCCCAGGGTGCATTCATGATTTTTTTAAGTGCTCAGAAAACTAGGAATAGAGGAAATTGTCCTCAACTTGATAAAGAGTTACAACTAAGATCATACTTGATGGTGAAAGACTGAATGATTTTCCTCTAAGATTAGGAACAAGGAAAGGATGTTCACTCTTACCACATAATGCTGTGCTGAAAAGCACAATAAAGCAAGAAAAGGAAATAAGATATAGACAGATTGACAAGAAAAAGAAAAACAATCCCTATTTGCAGATGACATAATTGTCTAAATAGAAAATCCTAAGGAATCTACCCCTAAAAATTCCAGAACTAATAATTCAACAAGGTCACAGATGCAACATAGATACATAAAGATAATCACATTCATATATACTAACAATAAGCATATAAAAACTAAAATTTTAAAGCACAATAACTTCACACTTACTCTAGAGAAAATGAAACACTTCAGTATAATCTTTTCCTAAACATGTATAGGATTTGTATCCTGTAAATTACAAAATGCTAATAAGAGAAATCAAAGACTTAAATAAATGGAGAGACAAACCATGATCATGCACTAAAATATTCAACATAGTAAAGATGTCAATTCTCCCCAAATTGAAATGTATAGGTTCAATGCAATGGCTATCAAAATTCCAGTAAGGATTTTTATAGACATAGACAAAATTATTTTAAAATTTATATGAAAAACCAAAGGACCTAGAATAGCTTAAAAAAAACAATTTTTAAAAAGAATAAAATGGGAGGAATCACTCTACAGATATTATGACATTCTATACAGCTATAGTAACCAAGACAGTATAATACTAACAGAAAGATAAACACATAGATCTACGAAACAGAATAGAGAATCTAGAAATACACACACAAAAATATGCCCAATTGATTTTTTAACAAATGTGCAAAAGTAATTCAATAGGAAAAACAGCCTTTCCAACACATGGTATTGGAACAATTAAACATCCATATGCAGAAAAATATAAACCTCAACCTAGTTCTACACTTGATCTTAGCCAAAAGGCCAAGAAAAAAAAGTCCCCTCAACCGAATTCTCACATCTTAGATAAAAATTAATTAGAAATATATCATGGACCTAAATGTGAAACATTTAAAAAAAATCTTTGGGATGTAGGCCTAGGCAAAGAGTTTGTAGACTTGATAACAAAGCACAATCCCTAGAAGAAGAAACTGATGAATTTCACCTCATAAAATTTTAAAACCTTTGCTCTGGGAAAGATTCTGTTAGGAAGATGAAAAGACAAGCTACATACTGGGAGAAAATATTTGCAAACCACATATCAAACAAAAGATTAAAATATATTTTATTGTATCTAAAATATATTTTAAAAATTTTAAATTCCACATTGAAAAAGACAAACAATCCAATTATAAAAGGGACAAAATACATAAACAGACATTTCACCAAAGAGTACATATAGCTAGCAAATAAGCACATGTAAAGATATTCCGCATCATTAGCCATTAGGGAAATGTGGATTAAAACCACAATGAGAGATCACTACACACCTATCAGAATGTGTAAAACAAAAAATTAATGATAACACTAAATGTTGACGAGGTTACAGAAAAAAACTGAGCACTCACACATTATTACTGTTGGAAATGTAAAATGGTACAGCCAGTATGGAGAAAATTTCTTATAAAACTGTATGCCTGCGTTTACCATACAACCCAGAATTGTTCATATCCCCCCAAAAATGGAAACAAGTTGACTCAAAAAAAATACATGAACATTCATAGCAGTTCTATTCATAATAGCCCAAAATGGGAAACAGCCCAAATGCCTTTTAATGGGTGAATGGTTAAGCAAACTGTGGTCCATCCATACCATGGAATACTACTCAGCGATAAAAAGGGACAAACTACTGATACATGCAAATAACTTGGATGGCCCCCAATGGAATGATGCTAAGTGAAAAAGCCAATCTCAAAAGGCTACATTCTATTATTTCACATATGTAACATCCTTGAAATAACAAAACTGTAGAGATATAACAGATTCATGGTTGCCAGGGGTAGGAGATTGTGAGGAAGGAGTATGTGAATATAAAGAGGTAGCATAAGAAAGGTTCATAATGATGGAGAACCTCTGTATCATGATTGTTATGTAATTACACGAAGCTACCTACAAATGTGATAAAATTTCATGGACCTACACACACACAAACACACATACACACACTCACAAATGAGTACATGTATAACTAGTGAAATCTGAATAAGCTCTGTAGGTTGTATCAACACCAATTTCCTGGTTTTGATACAGTTAAGCAAGATGTCAGCATTGATAAAGGTGGGGTGTAGGGTGCACAGGACCTTCTTGTACATATCTCTGCAACTTCATGTAAACCTAGAATTATTCTTTTAATAGTTTAAAATTTTTAAATAAAAATAAGGAGCTCTTGACAGTTTACAAAATGATGTCATGAGCATTATCTGATTCAAGATGAGCCTCCCTAGGAGGCTAACCCCTAGCCTAGGAGGTTGCATAAAGGAGATTTGCACCCCATTTTACAGATGGACAATGAGATGCAGATGAGCAGCCACCCAAGGTCACCCAGTTGCTAAGTGATCATGAAGACAGGTAGTTAACCTCACCTTTGATGATTCCCCAATCCAATGTTCTCTCTTCCTTCTTCCTTCTTTCCATATAGCAGGCATGAACTTTAATGGCAGGAATTTAACTGTACCAGAAATTTCCCCATTTCATAGTATTCTTTGGACCAAAGTACATCAGGCTCTAAACATTCATTCCTTCATGTTTGCAGAAAATTCAATTTTTGACACTATTGAGTTCCCTCCCCTGCCCTGGAGTCAAACAAAAATCTGGGAGGATTCTATGATGCCTAGGAAATAGGCAAAAGGCATCTTCAAGTCCCCCCTAAGCTGCCATCATCATTGTCTTAGTACACATGGTATATAGAAGACCAGGTGCCCAAGGTTCCAACTATACCATGGTGCATTGCCCTAGAGTGTAAAAACCTCCAAGATGCTAAATGAAGGGACATTTTCAAGATACTAGTGTTGGCCAAGTCTCCATTAATGGAGAGATCACAACTACCATCCCCACTCTATTCACTTTATTAAGAGCTTCTTTTTGAATAAAATATTACTTCTTATAATTTATACATAATTTATTATGATTTGTGGTTATAAGAAAAAAGTTTTTAAGCGAATTGGTATACATGTTTTGTTGCTGAGATACATGGTAGACAAGAAAAGATTTTCAGGCATAAAAATACACTACATCAATATAAAATTCTGTGGGGAAAGTGAAATGGAAATATAATTTCAAAGAGTAAAGAGAATGATGTAAAATTTCTGACTGTCAAAGAGCTTGTCATATACTTTTAAAATAGATAATGGTGGCTGTCATATCATAATATTTTGATTCCAGTAGGTATGATATAAGAGTTTTATTTTTAAATGTCAATATTTACAATATACTGACTATCACATCCTTTGGAACCACAGTATTTAAACTTATAAAGTATTTTAGGTTTCAACTCTGTAAGCGTGAGGGAGTATGTAGTTTTGCAAAATTCTTTTAGGGGATATGCAAGCAAAAAAGACTTGGAAGATCCTTCATTGAGATGAAAGTTTCCTGCAGTGTGGTATGTGGGCAATTCTTCTCTTGGAAAACGAAATGATTTTATGTGGCACAATGATGGTCCATCAACTTCACTTGTCTAACATTTACCCTTGCCTGTTTCTCCTCCACCATCTACCATTCACTGTGTCCTACTGTGAAGCTCTTCAACACTCACTCTGCACACCCTCCAAAACAACCTTCCATCCTCTACCCCTTCTGGGGCCCTCTCCTAGTCACTGATGCTGCCCTCTCCCCCGCAGTGACTTCCTTCTCCGAACTTTACTTTACCACTCCACTGTCATTCTAGCCCTGCTCTCTGCCTCCTCCAATCTTCCCTCTTCTCCCCTCTACAGTTACTTCTAAGACTCTTCTCTGAGCATGCTACAGTCCTTTATGAGTCACAGCCTCCACCTGCCTGCAATCACTCACCCTTAGACCCTGTTCCCTACTTTCACATGGAAATGGACAAACATTATAAAAATGGTCCAGAAGTGACCAAATCTCAAGTAACACTGCTTTATACATAGGGCATGTGGATATTCAACAAGATGCCTGACCAAACCCCTCATCATATCAACATGGACAAAATATAGACACATGTTTACATAAAAATACAGTGAAGTAGGTCCACTTATCTGCTGGTATTATGGACTAGGTCACTATAACTGTGATGGCATATGATCAGAACTAAAGAGAAATGTAGGCAAGAAGTGAGGATAGTAGAGGATGAAGAGAGATCTAGGTGGGCTTGACCATTTAGGGAAGCCTGCCTGGAGCAGATCAACTATGAGCTGGGTGTCAATCCCTGTCCCATTGTGGCTCTGTTCCAGCTGTCTCCAAAGGTCACCCAGACTCATTGCATTGACCCATCATGCCTCAGAACCTGCACATGCCAGTCTGTGACTTGTAGGTGCTCTCCTGATACGTTTCATTGCAACATCTGGAAATAATAAACCCCTTGCTATTCAGAGGCAGTCATTGTATCAGTTGGCTACTGCTGTGTAACAACAATCACTAAAATGTCAGTGTTTACAATAATAATTTATTTGTCACACACCAGTAGTTTGCCTGGGACTCACATGAACCAGCTTGGGTTCAGTTAGGAGGCCCTCCTTCAAGCTGTAGATTCAGCTGGGATTGCTTTCCTGGTATGGTCTAAGATCTAGTCTCTTCCATATGGGTTAATTCTTGGGCCTGGGCTGAATGAGCAGTAGCTACCCATGGGAAGATCGTCTCATGAAGATAAAGACATGAGAGAGGGAAGATAAAAACACATAAGAAATCCTTGGGCCTTGGCTCAAAACTAAATTTGTACTGCTTCTTCCCACATTCCATTGTCCAAAGTAAATAACAAAGCCAAGCTCAAAATCAAGTGATAGAGAAGGCTGTTTTGCCTTTTGTAAGAGAAGATGCAAAGTTACAAGGCAAAGGGCATGGATAAAGAGAGGGGTGTCAAATTGGGACTGATAAATCCTTTTCCTACAATCCCCCTCTGCCTCCTTATGTCCAGAAAGCCCATCTGTTCATCTGGTTTCATTCTGCCTGGGTCTTGTCAGAATTCAATGATTCTCCTTATGCCTTCCCCCATTCCACAGCTCTTTTTGTGCCAGGGAAATTAGCTGCCAGAGACCTGAGCCCCTCACCAGCTCTTTCCAAGGACTATATATCTTTGTTTCTGATCCCCCCAGTTATGCTGTCTGTACCCAATACTGAATGTAACACTGTCCCATACCCTAAAAGGCAAGTCCCTTCCCTGGCCAGACTATGGTCACCTTACTTCCATGTATGTTGCTAAAAATCAGACCAGGTACTATTCTGTGATGGATTCTATCTTCTCTCTTCCCTAGAAAGACTCCACTATATGTTGCATTTATCCTTTTTTTTTTTTTTTTTTTTTTTGGCTCAGACCCTGCTGGGACTCAGCCATCCCCAGCCAGGCCCCATGAGTGCTCAAAGGCCAGTGCTATTTCCTAAGGTATGTGTGTTGGATGTGGTCTGTTGGCATTCAGCATCCATTCCCACCTCCTTCCATTGTGTCTTCCCATACTACAAAAACTAGAAAGCTAGATACCCTATTTCTCTGACTCCCTTGCAGCTAGGCTTTTGCACATGAGCAGGTTTTACCAATGGGAATTCATACATGAGGCAGAGACCATGTTCCTACTGCTTTTCTGCCTTTAAGCAGAGATGTGTAGTGTTTCTGAGGCTGATTTCCAATATTTAATTTGCACTACAGGGATGTCATATGTTCTTGCTTTGTGGTTTCTATTTCTTTATTTCCTTCTTCCCAATCAGCTTTCCCCTTCTTTGTATTCTGAATACAAACCCCAGACTGGAGTGTGCAGGTTCTGAAGAATGGTGAGGTAACCCAATGTGTCTGGGTGACCTTTGGAGACAGATGGGGGATTGTAGGAGAGAAGCATCAATGGGGACTTCCTGGTCCCTGGATGGTGTGTTTCAGTGGTAGCCTCGTCTGAGTCTTCACCTTCTCAGTTGTGTCTGAGGCAGGATTTCTTTGGGTCAATAAGTTCTGTGATGTTTGGGCAACCATTCCTACTTGTCTAGCCCTTCAAAGAATATGGGAAGCACCTTCTTCTCTGAATTCAAGACTTTTCTGTTTAGATACCCAAAGAGGTTTCTGTTTCCAGCACTGAACCCCAGTAGATCCACCATGATGCCTTGTGGGCTTGAACTATAGTAGCACCTGGGTAAGTAGTGCAGGTTTTCCAAAAAGAACAATATCTGATATATCCACCTGTCAGCAGAGGTTTTCCAATGAATGCTGCCCAGACTGCATTCTTTACCAAACTAAGCCACGCAGCAAAGAAGCAAGAAGGCATCACCAGGAGACCTAAGGGAGCCAGCCTCAGGCTGGTCCCAGCCCAATGTCTTAGTTCCCTTCTGCTTGGCTGCACCTTGCCATGGGGCCTCCTCTGATGCCCTTGAATTCTCCAGGCGATGCTAGGAGACTATTCCCCCATCAGTCAGACCACATGGACAATGCCAAAGGTTAGTCGCCACCCACAGATACTCCTCAGAATTTGTAAGAACAGCTTGTCTGTAACTAAGACAGGGGAAAGATGCAAGGGTGGAGAATGATTAATGGCCCCTTCATAGCTGATGTAAAGCAAGTGTGATCTGCATTTGGGGTGTTGATACTTTCTCACACCACAACATTCCCACATGGTAGCAACCTGGGGGACAAAAACAACAGCCTTGTCTAGGGGAGAGAAGGAGGTGTCTGTGTTCTTCAGTTGCTTTGGAAGACAGCATGCATTTGGGAAAGTGTTGCCATAGGGGGCTGTTGGGTTCCTGTGGAGTTTGGCAAAGTTGATGTCTCTGGAAAGTCCAAAGGTGATATATTTAATAGGCGGCTTGCTTTCTTTCTTCTTCGTGGTGTCTAATCCCAAAGGCAGTTCTTAAAGCAACACACAGCAGGTAAGGACAGACGAAGTCCCCATCGGACTACTGCTGAAACCAAGTGGGATTCTGCTTTTGTAAGAGGAGTACAAAGAAACACAATGAAGGAGAAGTTGATGGGGAGGCAAGAAACAAAGAAATAGAAGCCACAAAGCAAAAATATATGAGTGGATGTGGACAAGGGACCCATCTCCATGGGACGCCTGTGGGCAGAAGGGAGCCGAAGCTCTGGAAGGGGGAAGCAGGACCCTGGGACAAAGCATCTCAAAGTGCACTGTATCGACAGTCGCACTGGCTGGAAGGCTGCGGGACATTGCGAGCCTATTTCTAAACAATATGGTTGTTATACCAAGAGTCAGACACACAAACGTCCACTGGACACTTCCCCAGCACTAATCACAATGCCTAGAGGTAAAACTTAGGCCAAAAATTTTAGATACGTTTTTCTCTGGTTATAAAGGTAACATATGTCCATTGTGGAAAATACAACCAGGTAAGAAAGAACAAAGCTTTCATACAGTTCCACCGCCGAAGTCCCACTGGCAACTTCAGTTGGGTTCCAAAAATCTGCCTAGAGGTATAAACTAAACTCACTTTCATTCAACAACTTTACAAAGGTCAGGCGAATAAAACAATGCTTTTGGAAGATTTCCACATTACCATAATAGAAAATAGATATAATAATTGCCTTGCTGTATTTTCTTCTTTCTGTGGATCTTTCTAGAAAAAAAAATGAGACCCTTCAGTATATGAAATTGTACATCCTCATTTCTTCACTACTTATTATATTCTATTTTTCTATATAACTAAATATTATTTGAAATCATGCTTTTTGAATGACTGAATTAGTGTTCATTGTTTATAAATCTTTCACAATTTTCCAATTATTTTCTAGGATAGAGCCCTAAAAGCTGAATAACCATGTCAATGGGAATGTTTACTTCTAAAGCTTTTAATACTTTTTGCTAATTGTCTTACAGAAAGTTTTCACCAATTTACACTCCCACCACAATGTTTAAAGGTGCATTCAAAATACTTTTTGTATTTTGCTCTAGAAAACAGCCAGTCTTGGTCAATGTGATGCTATTGTAGAAATTTATGAAAAAACCTGAGATTTTTCAGTCTTGGTTCTGCTGTGTGTCTTTGGGAAAATTAGTTCACCTTTTCATGACTTAGCTGTCTTAGGAACACCTCAAGCTCTAATATTTTAGAAATTGTGTTTTTTTAACTGAGAAAGATTTTTAAATGTAAAGACCGTATTTTATTCAATTAGTACAATATCAAAGACGTAATAGTATTAAATGAATGCATATACTATTGAAAGTCTGTTCAGCACTTGTGATTGGTAGAACCTAATACTCCTGCAAACAGTCACTAGAATAAGTTATTAAGAGAGAGATTTGTATCTGTTTTGTTCGCTACTGTATTGCCATGCCAAAACGCATGCTGGGAACATATGGGGTGTTTTATAAATATATGTTCAATGAAAGAATGAATTCATGGGGAAAATTTTATTAACTGGATGTAGCCAACACTGTTGATGCTCCACCAATATCCCTTTGGTGCACCTTCTGGTCACCTCCAGCTTTGGTGACCAGATTCCCCACACTGGCAGATTCCTGCCTCTAACACCTGGGTCTCTCCGCCTAAGACTTTATCTGGCCACAGCAGCATTCTCAGTCAATGCAGGGCAAACCAGAAGTGGTGGGGACCTAATACTTTCAG
>NC_045456.1:5550073-5597491 GCF_002776525.5 Piliocolobus tephrosceles
CTCTGTCGCCCGGGCTGGAGTGCAGTGGCCAGATCTCAGCTCACTGAAAGCTCCGCCTCCCGGGTTTACCCCATTCTCCTGCCTCAGCCTCCCGAGTAGCTGGGACTACAGGCGCCCGCCATCTCGCCCGGCTAGTTTTTTATATTTTTTAGTAGAGACGGGGTTTCACCGTATTAGCCAGGATGGTCTCGATCTCCTGACCTCGTGATCCGCCTGTCTCGGCCTCCCAAAGTGCAGGGATTATAGGCTTGAGCCACCGCGCCCGGCCAAGAAGCAATTCTCAAACAAGGAGGGATGGGAGTTGGTGGATAAATATCCCAGCTTCCTTACCCCTTGGTGGGACATTTTTGAGTTATGTTTTACACAATCTCTCAGAGAATCCTTAGTAGAAATGAGCCCAGATGACCACAGCAGTAATCTGCTCATTCACACACCTTCTTTCCCATACTCCCTCGCCATGCTTCTTGGGATCACCTTGCAAATAAACTACTTGCACTCAAATCTTCACCTCAGAGTCTACTTTTGGAGGAACTCAAATGCTGGAATCGATGTTTGCAAAATTATTTAGGTCCATGACTTGAAAATGTATCCCCTTTTTTTTTTTACAAGGAACACATTCTCCATCATGTTAATTCTGAGAGTAGGAAGAAAGCTGGTAAACTCACTTGGCGACAGTGAAAAAACCCCACATTTAAGTGAGGTTTTGTGACTGTGTGTGTGTATGTGTGTGTGTGTCCAGAACAGCTTTGGTCTCAAGGTTGATCTGAGAATAGATGTCAAGAAAGAGGGCAGATGGCCAGGCATGGTGGCTCACGCCTGTAATCCCAGCACTTTGGGAGGCCAAGGCAGATAGATCACCTGAGATCAAGAGTTTGAGATCAGCCTGGCCAACATGGTGAAACCAAGTCTCTACCAAAAATACAAAAATTAGCCAGGCATGGTGGCACGTGCCTGTAATCCCAGCTGCTCAGGAGGCTGAGGCATGAGAATTGCTTGAACCCAGGAGGCAGAGGTTGCAGTGAGCCGAGATTGCGCCACTGCACTCCAAGCCGAGTGATAGAGTAAGACTCCGTCTCAAAAAAAAAAGAAAAAAGAAAAAAAAGAAAAGAAAAAGAAAGAGAGAGAGAGAGGAAGAAAGAAAGAAAGAAAGAAAGAAAGAAAAAGAAAGAAAGAAAGAAAGAAAGAAAGAAAGAAAGAAAGAAAGAAAGAAAGAAAGAAAGAAAGGGAGAAAGAGAGAGAGAAAGAAAGAGAAAACAAAACAAAGAAAGAGGGCAGGCAGTTAATTATACTAGGGAATTCAAATTGAAGAGTTAAATGTAGCTCAAAGCTGGAGGAGTCAGAACCTGTTCTCGCCCCTGGGGAAGACTTTGGCACCAAGATGCCAATCACCACACATCAACAGTGTGAGTTATTGGAGCAAGGCAACCAAGGTTCATATTTTTCTGAATCCCTCCAGCTGCTATCACAGTGCAGAATACAAGGTAGGTCTTTAAGCAGGAGTTGTTCACTGCTTGAAGCATAATTTGTGTACTTGGGGACTAATAAACAAGAATAGAAAACTGTGTATATCAGTCAGGATTTTAACTGCAGACAGTAGAATTTATTCTAGCTAAGAAAAAATTTGAAGGCTAGAGAATCTCTGAAAAGCCAGAGAATGAGTTTAGAGGCTATGTGGTAAGGAACAAGGCTCACAAATCTCACCAAAGGGCTGGTCCACTAGAGACACCTCTGCCACCTTCTGGGCACCATCACAACAGCTGGCACCACCCACCCATTGATGCTGAACCTTGCTGCCTCTGGAGGTTGTTGCTGCCACACTCACCCTGATGGATTCCATGCAGTAACACTGGCTTCTTCCAAGTCAAATGCTGACCTGCATGTATTTGATTGGCTGAGCCCTGGTGTCTAACCGCAAAGGAGGTCAGGAAAGTGAGACTCTTTCTTCCATTGTGGGAGATAGTACTTAAAAGATGGGGCACTCTCCAAATAAAAGAAAGATGTTCAAACGTGCTAGGTCAAAAAGGACATCCACTACACCTCACCCACCACTCTCCAGTGCCCTCCCCGCCCCCCCCCCCACTGCCATAATGCTTACCATCCCTGAATACCTGTTAGCCCTGAGTTATGCCAGCCTAGTTAGTGGCATCTTTGTAAAGACTACATGCTAAACACCCAGCCAGAGAGGCAGAGGTTAGAGGAAGAGCATCAATGGGTGATCGGAGCCACTGCCTGAGTTCAAGGACATGTCCCCTCATACCACCTAAACCAGTATTGTCCAGTAGAAATATAGTATGAGCCACAAATGCAAGCCACATATGCACTTTAGAATTGTCTAGTAGTCACATATTAAAATGAAACAGAAACAGATAAAGTTCATTTTAATAATGTATTTTATGTAGCCTAATATATCCAAAATATTAATATTTCAATAGGTCATCAGTATAAAAGTGAATTTTGAATAAGCTATATGATCATTTTATTTTTCATACTAAGTCTTTGAAACCCAGTGTGAACCTTACACCTATTGGACTAACCACATTTGTAATGCTCAAGAACCACATGTGGCAATTTGATCCCATGCGGGACAGTGCAGACACTCCTTTCAGGACGGCAAAACCCATGCTGTGCCCTCCTCCTATTCAGCTGAGAGCCACCTACCACACTTGTGGTGGGGCAGCCATTTAGAGAAGCTATTTTTCTATAATATAATGTAGTGAAGAACTGTTGCCTTATTCTGTTTAGGAGTTGAGCTGAGTTACAAAATTTCTCACTCCTAGTCCTCAGTCCTCCTGGGTCCCTGGGAAGTCTATGATCATGTTCCCACTTTACTGCTGTCCTGCTGCTAATCCCTCCATGACTTTACCTTCCCCAGGGCTAGGGATCAGGCACTCACCTCGGATGCAAACTTTAAAGGGATGCCAAAATACTCAGTCATTGAGATAAATATTTTAATGCAGTATTTTAAAAATTAAAATCAATGCAAAACTCCGTGATGAAGATAATATCAATTTTTTTAATGACAACAAGGCCCTACCAGGGCTGGTTTTAGGGTGAAGCAAGTGAGTTGGGTGGTGGGAGAACAGGGACTGGCCTTCCCCTTCCCATTTCCTCAAGTGTCTCTAGAAAATGGGACCACTTTCCTAGCACACAGTAAGTGCACAATATGTATTACTGGGGAAATGAATAAATGAATGACAAAAAAGGTATTTTCTGTCTGGTTCTTAATTATTTAGTGTCAAATTCAGTTTTAATGAAATGCAGTAATATATTGGTTTGATACAATTGCAATCAAAATCCCATTGGATTTGTTTTAACTTGACAGATTGGCTCTCAAATTTACATTGAAGAATGAGTAGGTGAGAACAGTGAAGAACATGCAAGAAAAAGAGTTCTTTTAGTAAGCAAGAAAAAAGTCTTCAAGAATGATAGCCCTGTTTGGCTTCTGCTCCTCGTCTACACAACCCTCAGCCCCAGCTCCTGCACAGCCATGGCCCTGCAGCAGTTCTCCCATGTGGGGCAAATCATACTGCCAGGGACCCCCTTCCCCTCCCAAGCTGATCTTGGCAGGTAAGACATGGTTAAACAGACAACAAGGACCTTGAAGGGGGAAAGAAGAAGAAGAATTTTCCCAAAGTGCAGCCTATGGTCTGAGGAGTTTCTGAAATCAGGGAAGTAAGTTCCAGAGGTCCCAGTCCTACAGACCTTTATCCCCACTCTCCCATCCCTAGACAACCCCCAGGTCCCACCCACCTTGGTCCAGCCCTCTGGTAGCCTTGCCTTGCCCATCTCTCCTTTCTAGCAGCATCTGTAGGCTCACTCCTTTGTCTCCCACCTCCTGACCACCTCTAGCTGCCCACACAGAGTGGATCTCAAAACCCAAGACAAGGACAGAGCTCTGCTTGGTCCAACTCTATTGCTCATGCTTCTCTCTACCCTTAGTACTCTGTCCTCTCCCTCAGCACACACATACACACACACAAGCAGATGCACACACACATGCACACAAACACTCACACACATGTCCCCACTCCCTTCTTTCTTGGTCTGTCTGTCCCAGCCAGTCTAGCTAGTTGTTCCTCTTTCTCTCTATCCCATCACTCACAATACATTTGCATTCACGAGCATGCACTTGCCAAAACTCTACACTGCAGAGTTCCCTTTCTGCAGAGGGAAGCCTGGAATGGCAGGACCTGAGGTCCAGAGTCACCTAACAAGCAGCAAGTTTAAGAAGTCCAGCCAGTGAGCTGGACTACTTAGGGAGGGATGGGGAGGGCTGTGTCAGAACAGAAGCCTATAGCAGGAAACTGGACCTCTCAGCTGCGAGGACCATATGCACCCTTGGGTTGTGTGTGAAGGGTGTTGGTGCTGCTAAGCTGCCTTAACAAAAAATGTGAGTGGCAGAAAGGGGCTCTAAGAATCAACCCAGCAGAATTTTGACATTGAAAATCCACTAACACCTCTCTCAGCACATGTCCCAGCGTCCCAATGCCATATCATACCCTCATTTACTCCAGCACCAGAGGTAGAAATGGGATAGGAGACAAAGGCTGGGGTATGCATTTCCTTCCTTTCTTCCCTTGAGGTGAGGAGGCTTCTCCTTGTGATGACCTCTGGCTTCCAGCTTCTTGGCTGTCCAAGGTGTGCCCTGCCATATACAAAAGTTCATGGTTGTGGCTTTGGCCTTGCCTGGCCTAAGTGACTGGGACCTTGGGAGTGAAGCCCTGTGTATGGGACCAGGCTCTCTGAAACTGCACTCATGAGTCCTGAGAATGCCCCAAGGCCTCTGCCATACTACCTCCTCCCATGCCCCTTCATCTTCTTTCCCTTTCCTCCCCCACTCCCCTTCTCCTTGTACCAGACACCACGGCACAGTCCTGAGGAACCTGGGTACCCTCCTGCATCATCTACATCCAAGACAATGTTGGCGAAAGAAAAATTGACCCAAGAACAATTGCCAGCTAATATATGACTGTGATTATTGAAGTCATTCTGTACTTTCTGGGAAGAAAATGTCACTAACTTGTTAAATGGGTCTTCTTTCTTGGTCTGACAGGATTAGTCTTCCATCATCTTCCTTCCTACAAAGACAACTGGAACTTTCCAGAGCCAAGACCTTTCTGTCCCCTTTGACAGTCTTTCTCTGTTCCATTGAAGCTTCCTTATCATGTGTTCACATTGTCAGGATTTTACCCGGTGTCTTATTAGCTGATTAATCAAACAGTCATGGCCGGGCGCGGTGGCTCACGCCTGTAATCCCAGCACTTTGGGAGGCTGAGGTGGGCGGATCACGAGGTCAGGAGATCAAGACCATCCTGGCTAACGTGGTGAAATCCCGTCTCTACTAAAAATACAAAAGATTAGCCAGGCATGGTGGCGGGCACCTGTAGTGCCACCTACTTGGGAGGCTGAGGCAGGAGAATGGCGTGCACCTGGGAGGCGGAGCTTGCAGTGAGCAGAGATTGCACCACTGCACTCCAGCCTGGGCGACAGAGCAAGACTCTGTCTCCAACAAAAAAAAAAAAAATGATAATAATAATAATAATAATAATAGTAAATTTATTTTTAAAAAAGCAGTGAATTTCAAACCGATCTGTATAAAGATTTAATATGAATTTCTTGCCTATATATAAAATGCTTGCATTTTTTTTTGTTTTTTTATTATACTTTAAGTTCTAGGGTACATGTGTACAACGTGCAGGTTTGTTACATATGTATACTTGTGCCATGTTGGTGTGCTGCACCCATCAACTCGTCAGCACCCATCAACTCGTCATTTACATCAGGTATGACTCCCAATGCCATCCCTCCCCCCTCCCCCCTCCCCATGATAGGCCCCGGTGTGTGATGTTCGCCTTTCAGACTCTGGATATCAGCAGCAGAGGCTGCAGAAGATAGAATATTGTTGAACAGCGAGTGCTGCTGTCTGATTCTTGCTCTGGAAGCTTCGTCTGAGGGGTGTACACTCCGCTGTGTGAGGTGTGAGGTATCGGTCTGCACCTAGTGGGAGATGTCTCCCAGTTAGGCTACTCAGAGGTCAGGGACCCACTTGAGCAGACAGTCTGTCCGTTCTCAGATCTCAGCCTCCGTGCTGGGAGATCCACTGCTCTCCCTTGCATTATTTTTAAAACCATAATTTTTAAAAGCCAACACATTCCAATAATTGCAAACAAAATGGCACCACCATAAATATGCAAGTGGGCATATTTTGCCACACTTTCGAATAAAGTGTCTCCTGCTGTCTCTAAAACTACCTTTGAGCTTCTTGTGAATCAGCCCTTGATCAGAAAGAAATGCTTAGTGTGAGTCTTAAAAAATATCCAGGCCTGCACACATCTGCTCACATACACTAGCCTAGGGGGGCCCAGACCTGAGCCTGGGTGCTCTGCACTTAAGAGTCTGTCACAAAAGTACAGCTACACACCAGGAATCAAGACAGCATGTTACAAAAACAGTCACTGGAAATGATCACCTTAGGGCTTTTCTTTTTTGCACTGTCTTGTATGTGACTTTTGCCTAAATAGTCATGGGCATCCACATGGCCTTGAGGATCGTTGGAGGCAAAATGCAAAGAGAGGATATTCCAATTTTACTGTCCAAATTAAGATCTTGAAGCCCACAGGAAAAAAAAAAAAAAAAACATTTTGAAACTGAGAGCAAGATTGGTTAAGAGGAAAGTCTCTTGCTAGAGAGAGAAATGCAGTTTCCACGGTAATAATTAACTAGAAAGAAAATGGTACTCACAATGAAATGAATGAGATAAATGTATTCTCCTATGATAGTGCACATATCCTGGTTTCCCAGGTCATGTAATTTTTCATGTAATATGTCATGCAATATTGCCTTTGCTGTCGTGTTTCTCTCTCCCAGCACCAATGGCAACATTAGAAATAAGGGACACGAGTGGCTGCTAGAATTTTTGCTCTTGCTCTTAGCACAAATTTCAGTTTGGGGAAAAGTATTCACCCATGCTAATTGAAGTTTAAAGAATGGGAAATTTTAGTGGGTGAGCTATGCTCTGATCTTGGTTATGCCACCTTTAGGCATCATCTCCAGCTCTTCCTAAGATATATACCTCAATTAACTGTAGTGGTGAGTTCACCACTCTCTCTTGTCCATAAAGGACTCGAACTCGAAGATGATGGATTGCGAGATGAAAATGGCCCAGATCCCAGTAAATGTTGAATCAGAACCGCAAGGAGAATTCACAGACCTGCATCAGATTGTGAGCAAAAATCAAACCTTTGTTGTGTACATCACTGAACTATTGGGGTTATTTGTTGCTGCAGTATAGTCTATCCTATCTTGACTCATATAATATCTGATGATAGAGATTAATGGAAGAAGAAGTATAATGTCCATAAGTGTGACCCAAAGAAAACAACCCCTAAAGTGATGAGGTAGGTTTTCCAAGAGTATGGCCCCAGCTCAAAGTCCAGCACCTCAATTTATGAAGTTTCAGGCAGAGGAACTTGGCCAATGTAAAGGAAAAAAGATATCCTTCGTTTCAGGCTTTTTTTGTGGCTGAAGATTTAAATTTATCTGTCATTTGTCATTTAATATCCCTTTGCATGATTTAAATAAAAGGTAAGTTTGATTCCAAAGCACAAAACCAAGAAAAGCCAAAGCATAAAACCAATCTTTTTTAAAAGAATTTTATATCAGATGGGAAAAACTTCATAAAACCCTAGCGTTATCCCTTTTGCATATCATGAATCTACTCATTTTTTTCTTCAAGAATGAATTTTCCTTGCTTTGAGTCAATCCAGGCAGTCAAAAACACTATAAAAGACCATATAGTTTTCCTGATCAAATGTGCATGGATTATAGACTGTGCCAGCTATGGAATGCACTTTGTTTGAACTTTAAACTCATTTCAGTCCCCAGTTTTATTATCAGGTTTTGTTTTTTTCCCATACAATATTCTCTAAGTTTCTACTCTGTTCAGGGAACAATTGAGAAGGTGGTATGCAGTTAAAATTAAAATCTGCCACTTCCCACATAAAATATGTAAATAGTACAAGGCAGTTTGCATTTCTAAAGGCAGCAACTTCAAATTATCTTAAAGAGTATCAGAAAAACCATGGATTAATTTAGCCAATGTCCTCCAACCCTTCACTTTCCACAGGATTTTTATTCTAATTAATGGGAAGGAATAAACATCTGCCATTTGGTACAGTTAGTATACTATCTGCATATGGCTGAATGGATCCCTTAATCACATTCTTCAACTTATATGAAAAGCAACCAAAATGGAAAATTTCTTATGGCTCCTGCCTTGGAAAAGAATGCACTGGTCAATATGAAAAGATTCAGGCTATGAGGAGATCTGGTGTGCTTATAGCTACCTTGAGTCTTAGGTGTCTAACTGAGACACTAGAGCCTCAGGGAGACTATGCAGAACTGAGCATTGTTGAAAAGCACCTGTGGAGGTCACAGCCAAAAGGCATAGGCTCACTGAAAGACTGAGACCTAATCACAGGACTATAGAACACTTCCCCTCTTCCCAAACTTTACCACCACATTACTAGGGCTCCTGTATAATAGTAAGAAATACAACTGAAAGAACTGCATGTCTCAGACCTTATTAAAGAAGCTTCTAAGAAAACACAAAGGCAACAAGGGAGACAAAAACAAGAACACGAGAGAAAATTTTAGCCTTTAACACCTACTGCTACAGCAAACCGTAAACACAGCCTAAGTCCCAGCCAGATAAACATAAAACCTTACACTAAAGAGCTATTTACCTTGGTTGTTTTCACCGTACATCATGCGTGGCTTTCAACAAAAAACTACAAGCCACACTAAAGCACAAAAAACCACAGTCTGAAGAGACAAACCAAGCATCAGAACCAAATGCAGATACAGCAGAAATCTTGAATTATCAAACCAGAAATTGGAAACAATTATAATTCATTTGCTTAGGGCTCTAATGGAAAAAGTCACCAACACATAAAAACAGATGATGGAGGCCAGGCGTGGTAGCTCACACCTGTCATCCCAGCACTTGGGGAGGCTGAGGCGGGCAGATCACCTGTGGTCAGGAGTTTGAGACCAGCCTGGCCAACATAGTGAAACCCTATCTCCACCAAAACTACAAAAATTAGATGGGCATGGTGGTGCGTGCCTGTAGTCCCAGCTACTCAGGAGGCTGAGGCACAAGAATCACTTGAACCCAGGAGGCGGAGGTTGCAGTGAGCCGAGATTGTGCCACTGCACTCCAGCCTGGGTGACAGAGTGAGACTCCATCTCAAAAAAAAAAAAACAAAACAAAAACAAAAACCAGATGGGCCAGGCCCGGTGGCTCATGGCTTTAATCCCAGCACTTTGGGAGGATCACCTGAGATCGGGCGGATCGCCTGAGGTCGGGAATTCGAGACCAGCCTGACCGACATGGAGAAACCCCATCTCTACTAAAATTACAAAATGACCTAGGCATGGTGGCGCATGCCTGTAATCCCAGCTACTCGGGAGGCTGAGGCAGGAGAATCGCTTGAACCCAGAAGGCGGAGGTTGCAGTGAACCCAGATCGCACCATTGCACTCCAGCCTGGGCAACAAGAGTGAAACTCCATCTCAAAAACAAACAAACAAAAAAGAACAGATGAATGATGTAAGAAGAGAGGTGGAAACGCTAAGAAACAACCAAAAGGAAATGCTAGAAATCAAGAACACTGTAACAGAAATGAAGAATGCATTTGCATTTGTTAGTTTTGGCAATAGACTGGACACAGCTGAGAATCAGTGAGCTTGAAGATATGCCAATAGAAACTTCCAAAACTGAAATTCAAAGAGAAAAAAGAAACAGACACAACAAAACATCTAGGCACTGTGAGACAATTACAAAATATATCACATACACATAATGGAAATACTAGAAAGAAAAAGAAGAAAGCAGAAGGAATATTTGAAATAACAGCCACTGAGAATTTTCCAAAATTAATGGTAGACACCAACCCACAGATCCAGGAAGCTCAGATAACACCAAGTAGGTTATATACCAAAAGGTCCATATCTAGGCATGTTATATTCAAACTGCAGAAAATCAAAGACAAAGAGAAAAATATTGAAGCAAAAAAAGAAATACCTTACCTATAGAAAAGCAAGAAAAGTACGAACAAGTAAATAGATTTATCTTGGATTTCTCTTCAGAAACCATATGAGCAAGAAGAAAGTAGAGGAAAATATTTAAAGTGTTGAAATTTAAAAAAAAACACCACCCTCGCATACTGTATCCAGTGAAATTAACCTTCAAGAGTAAAGGAAAAATAAAGACTGTCTCAGACAAACAAAAATTGAGGAAATTTGTCACCTGTAGGCATTAATTACCTGTGGGGTCATTCAATACACTATCCTAGGGCAACTGGTTGACTAAATCAGAAAAAAAAGCCCAAAACTTAGACTCTTACTGTTCGGGACGAACGGAGACAAGATGGTGCACTTCCGGGTTCTTCTTCACCACCAACTCTTCCCGTGTGTGCGAGAATGCAGCTGACGCCCGGGAAGGTGCAGATTAATCAGGCATGCACCAGGTGATGTCAATCCGAGGAGACCAAGATTTACCTGGTGGCACCTGCGGAGCGCCCCCCATCCCCCGACATGCCCGTGCCCCGCCTATTGCCCTTCCACTCCTAGAAAAGTCGCTCCCAGCAGATGAGCCCGGGCGGGCTTTCTCAGCCCCCACTCTTGTCGGGACTGTATTAGAAACTCCACCCCCCCCCCCCCCCCACCCCCGCCAGCTCCGGTCCCTGAAGCTAGATGACCAAAGAATAAATTTGCAGTTTTGCTTTTAGCCTTGCCTACTCGCTGGTTCTTTTGTGCCCACTCTGGTGGTCTTAGAAAAACAAATCACTTACCTCACACCAATTCCACAAAATAAGTTCTTGATGGGTTAATGATTAAAAGAAAAACACAAATTTAAACAAATGCTTAAATCATATTGACATAGTAACAAACTTTCTAAGTATAAAGCAGAGAGTGACATAAATATGATCATCTAAAAACACCAGAAATAAAAGTAAAAGGCAAATGACCAACCAGAGAAAATTTTTGCACTGTATTTGATATTTTTCATCTATGTATTTTTAAAATTAGTTTCTTTTAAAAGATGCAATCCTAATGGGAAAAAGTAGTTGAAGAATATGATAGACACTTCACAAAAAAAGAAATACAAATGGTTAATAAATATGTGAGAGAGAATGTTCAACTTCCAACTAAGAAAGGAATGCAAATTAAAACAATACTATTTTCACCTTTCAAGTTGATAATCACGTTTAGAAATTAGACTTCTCTGTTTTGACAAATATTGTGATATGAATAGTCTTATTACTTTCATCAAGCACTATAAATTGGTAAGATTTCCTGAAGGGCAATTTGGCAATATGGATCAGTGGCCTTAGAAAATCGTCATGAACTTGGTGGGGCAAGGTGACTCACACCTGTAATCCCAGCACATTGAGAGGCCGAGGCAGGTAGATTGCTTGAGCTCACAAGTTCAAGGCCAGCCCAAGAAGCATCGCGAGACCCTATCTCTACTAAAAATACAAAAAATTATCCGGGTGTAGTGGCATGGGCCTGTGGTCCCAGCTACTTGGGAGGCTGAGGTGGGCTGAGGTGGAAGGATCGCTTGACCCCAGGAGGCAGAGATTGCAGTGAGCTGAGACCACACCACTGCACTCCAGCCTGGGCGAGACCCTGTCTCAAAAAATAAAAAGAAAAAAAGAAAAGAAAATCGTCATGAACTTGATCCAATAATTCTAATTCTAGGAATTATCATCAGAATAATAATCAGAAGTTTGTGAATGATGAACATACAAGGATTGTCCACCCAGCTTTGTCTGTAATAGAAAAAACTTGGGAATAACCTAGAGGCATGGCTAAATAAGTGGTGGTACATTTATTTAATAAAACCTTAAGCATCTTCGAAAGAACGTATTTTTGAGGAATGTTTAACCATATGAGAAAATGCTTTAGAATACAAAGGGAAAAGTGAGATATAAAATCGTATATTTTATACCCTAATTTTATAGTAAAATGCATGAGGAAAGCAATGAAGAAATGTTAATGGCAGTCTCAGTAGTGAAATTGTGGGTGGTTTCTAGTTTCTTCTTTATTCTTTTCAGTGTTTTCCCCCATATTTTCTATAATAAAAAGTTTTTATCTTTATAATCAGGGAAAAAGTAAATGAAATGCTATAAACCTTTTCAGCTTAATCATATTGCTAGAGGGAAATTCTATTCTACCTTGATTATTTGTAAAGTTGAACAGGTGTTTGTCAGACCTGGTAGAGCCTGTGTGCATTAAGGACTGACTCCAGGCCAGCTATTCGGATGGGCCCTAGAAACTCCCACTTTTTTACTCGGGCAACTTCCGAGTTCATTGTTTTCCATACCAGTCTTGTCTGTGCACAACTTGAAAGGGTGAAAAACAATTTTTTTGAGACAGAGTCTTGCTAATGTTGCCCAGGCTGATCTCGAGCTCCTGAGCTCAGGCAATCTTCCTGCCTTGGCCTCCCAAGTAGCTAGGACTACAGGCACGCACCACCATGCCCAGTGGCCTGAAGTGTGGAATTTTTAAACAACTCAGGTGAGATTCCTCAGAAAATGTATTTGGTTGGTAGCTGCGTACTCAGTGAAGAAGTGAAAGTAATGGGGACTAAAAGTGGGGGATTCCTTGAAAAGCATTCATTTCACTTCTAATTATTTAGAAAGAAAAGGAAAGGAGGAGAGCACTCCTTGGATCTAAAAAAAGAAATCGGTGCAGTGTCCATTGAGGGTCACTGTTCCCGTTGCATAATACTGTGTAACAAATCACTCCAAAGCTTAATGGCTCAAAGCAATACTCATTTACCCTCTCTCGTGGCTTTCTGAAGCTTAGCTAGGTGGTTCTGGCTTAGGGTCTCTCACGAGGTTGCAGTTAAGGTGTCAGCCAGAGCTTCAGTCATCTGAGGCTCGCCTGGCACTGGCGTCACTACGAAAAATCAGTGCCAAGATGGCTCACGCACATGGCTGGCAAGTTGGTGCAAGCTGTTGTCTCTAGGTCTCAGTTCCTATGTGGGACCCTATACAGAGCTGAAGCGGTGTGCTCATAGCATGGTGGCTGGCTTCCCCCAGGAGGAACAATCCAAGGCAGATGCTGTGATGCTTTTTATAACCTAGCTTGGAAGTCACACACTGTCATTTCAGCAGTATATGATTGGTGACATTTCAGCCCTATTCAATGCGGAAAAGGTGGGAATACCAGGATGCAGGAATCATTAGAGGCCATCATGGAGGCTGATGACCCTTTTATTTAGGCACGGTTCCCACCTCCCTCAGTGTGAAAGGAAGTTGACCCATCCTTAACATCACTGGTGGGTTTCATTGGGCTAAATGTAATAATGGCCCTTTTGACAATAATAGGTTCAACACCCCAAGCCTAAGCCAATTAGCACATGGCATTCTACCAGCTTCCAGGATTGTTCAGGGGTTGGCATATGACAAGATTCAGACCAATGAGGCATAAAAGGACACTTTGAAGGAGCTTATTAACATAGAGCCACCAGGTTCAGTTGATTTTTAACGTAGGTGCCAAGAATGGGAAAATGACAGTTTCTTTAATAATTAGTGTTCGGAAAACTGGATATTCACAGGCAGAAGGATGAAAATAGACCTTTACCTCACCCATTATACAAGAATAAACTCAAAATGGGTTAAAGACTTAAATGTAAGGACCAAAACTGTAAGATTACTAGAAGAAAACAAGGGGAAAGCTCCATGACATTGGTCTGGGCAGTGATTTCCTGGGTATAGCCCCAAAAGCAAGGGGAAAAAAAGCAAAAATAGACAAATGGGATTACACCAAACTAAAAAGCTTCTGCACAGTTAAGGAAACAATTAACACAGTGAAGAGACAGTGGGCAGATTGGGAGAAAATATTTGCAAATCATACATTGGTTAGGGGGCTAATATTCAAAATATATGAGGAACTCAAACTACTCAATAAGAAGAAAACACATAACCTCATTTAAAAATGGGTAAAGGACCTGAATAGACATTTTTCAAAAGAAAACATTCAAATGGCCAACAGGTATTTGAAAAAAAAATGCTCAACATCACTAATCATCAGAGAAATGCAAATTAAAACCATACTGAGATATCACGTCATACCTGTTATAATGGCTATTATCAAGAAGATGAAAGGTAACAAGTGTTGGTGAGAATGTGGAGAAAAGGGAACCCTTGTACAGTGTTGGTATTGTAAATTAATGCAGCTATTTTGGAAAACAGTATGGAAGTTCTTCAAAAAACTAAAAATACTGATTTAATATACCCACTTCTGGGTATATATCCAAAGGATATGAAATGATTATGTCAAAGAGATGATAGCACTCCCATGTTTCTTGCAGCATTGTTCACAATAGCCAAGACACAGAAACAACAGACAAGTGGATTTTTAAAATGTGGTGTATATATACACAACAGAATGCTATTCAACCTTTAAAAAGCAGGAAATTCTGCCATTTGTGACAATATAGATGAACCTAGAAGACATTGTGCTAAGTGAAGTAAACCAGGCACAGAAAGACAAATACCACATGATCTCACTTATATGTGGTATCTAAAAGAGTCGAACTTAGAGAACTAAGAGGCCGAGAATGTGGAACAGGAAAGGTCAAAGGGTACAAAGTTTCAGTTGGGAGGAATGAGTTCTGGTGATCTATTGCACCACATGGTAACTTCATTAATAATAATGTATATTTCACAATAGCTAAGAGAGTGGATTTTAAATGTCACTGCAAAGAAATGGTAAGTATTTGAGGTGATGGATTTGTTCATTAACTTCATTTGATCATTCATAATGTATACATGTATCAGAAACACATTGTACTGCATAAATATACACAATTATTAACTGTCAATTAAAAATAAAAAGAAGGCCAAGCATGGTAGCGCACACCGGTGACTCCAGCACTTTAAGAGGCTGAAGTGGGAAAATTATTTGAGCCTAGGAGTTCAAGACAAGCCTGGGCAACATAGCGAGACCTCATCACTACAAAAAATACAAAAATCAGCCAGGAGTGGTGGCACACACCTGTAGTCACAGCTACTCAGGAGGCTGAGGTGGGAGGATGGTTTGAGTCTTGATGGTGGAGGTTGCAGTGAGCCAATATGGTGCCACTGCACTCCAGTCTAGGTGACAGAGCCAGACTCTGTCTCAAAAAATGAAAAAAAATTAAAATTAAATGAAGCTTCAAAAACATAGAGCCACCAGAAAAGATGGTTCCTGTATTCCTCAGGTGTTTTGGGTTGTGGCTCTGAACCCCAGGTGTGCTGTGGTGCCCTCTATCAGCCTTAGAATCAAGCCACTCATGGGAAAGAAGAGTCAGGAGAGTCTCAAGAGAAAAGAAGTCAGAATCTTCACAAAACCATAGCTGATCACTGCCCTACCACTGGGCTCTTTCTTTATCTGGGCCAATAAACCTCCCATATTTTCGAACCCACTTGAAGATAGATTTTCTAGTACACGCAACACGCCTGATTTTTTTTCCACTTGCAAAATGGAGATAAAAGAAATGAAGACAAGTGCCTTGAAAACTAAAAGAAAGTTCACTCTTTAACATTTGGGATAGTTATACCTACTTGAACCAAACCCAAATTTGGGACAGCTGCCTGGATTTGTGGACAAGACTATCACTAAGCAGGTCTGGCCTCCAGCATTTTCTGAACCCATAATGGCTATGCTCATAAGCCAGATAGACAACAGCTCTGACAGTACAATTTTGGGAGGTGTGTGGTGGTATGGGTCTAGGATCCCAGCTGGAGGAACGTCACAAGCTCAAGATTTCTGAGCTGTGGTGAGGGACACCAGAAGGGTCCACACAAAACTGGTCTTCAAAATGGGCATCAAAGCTGGGCATGGTGGCTCATGCATATAATCCTAGTACTTTGGGAGGCCAAGCCTCCCAAAAAGCCTCACTTGAGCCCAGGAGTTTGAGGTCAGAGGGAGAAACATGGTAAAACCCCGTGTCTACAAAAAAAAAAGTACCAAAATTAGTGAGGCATGGTGGTGATGCTTGTAGTCTCAGCTACTTGGGAGGCTGAGGTGGAGGATCACCTGGGCTTGGGGAGGTCGAGGCTGCAGTGAGCCATGATCATACCACTGCACTCCAGCCTGAGCAACAGAGCAAGACCTTGTCTCAATAAAAGTGGGCACCAAGTGACACAAAGAGGTCCATCACTTCTGGTCAGTGCCTGGAATGCCACCAGAGCCCCTTGATTTAAAGTGGAGGAGGAACGTGATGAAAGTCATCCGCCCCTAGCATCTCACCATGCATTGGTTCTTCAGTCCCTCCTGAGATTGGTGTAGAAGATTTGTGCAGAATGAGAGACCAATGAGGGGACCACGAAAGGGGTGGGGACCCCCACGCCACTGAAGTAAGGGGAAGAGAAAGAGGTCCAAGAACTTTGAGGGCATTGGAGACAAACTGCTGAATCACACTTTTGCCAATGGCAGAAAAACTTGGCTGATTCAGTTTTGCCAAGAGGAGGTCAGGTATGTTATATCTAGGAAATGTATCAATAGACTTGACATATCCCAGGTACTATTCTGAGTGTCTTCCAAAAATTTACTTATTTAATTCCCTCAGCAACTCTGTGAAATAGGTATTCTTGTTGCAGATTATGAAACTGATCTGCAGCAAGACCTGCAAGAAGAGGTTAAGACACTCGCACAAGGTCACACAGTTACAAATTGAGGCACAGAGATGTTAGGAAACTTCTCCATGGTCACACAGCTGGTAAGTGGCAGATTCAGTATTTGAATGCAGACTTTGATGGCAGGGTCTATGTTCCTAACCACCATGCTCTGCTGCCTCTGCTACCAGCTTTCAGTTTCTTTGCAGACTTGCTGTGAAATGTTTCCTGGTGGGGCTGCTCCTCTCTGCATGACGGTTCACTCTAGAGCCTTGGTGAAGTCAGAGCAGATCTAAGTATATGTGGTAGCTAAAGGTGTTTTTTCTGCCAGGCCTGGCCCTCACTCCTGGGACGTTGGGTTGCCACAAACGCTGTCGCTTTCATTCAACCTGATGAACCAGCCATAACATTGGGCTTGTTAAAAATGCAGCTGATCATGAAGGACTCTGGCCAACTGTTTCCCTCTTTGCCCAAGCCTCCTGATCATTCCAGGCCTCTGCCCATCACACACCCTCCTTCTTAAATACTATCATCAGTGTCAGGGTCGTTAGGGAGAAAACCGATGAAGAGGAAATGATTATGAAAGTTACATCTGCTGTTCAGGCAGCTGTTCTCTTTCCTCATTAGGAGAATCAATCATTTTTCAAACATCATTTTTGTTACTAGGAAAAGACTTCATTTATTCTAAGACTAAAGAGCAGGAATGAGGGAATTAAATCCCACAGGTCTTTAGCTGGTAGGATTTTTTTTTAATATTCTGTCCTCACCAATGACCTAATTAAGCTTTCAGAGAATGATAAACTCTCTGCTCCTCTGTCTCATTTCCATCTGTGCACGTACAGATCAGGAGTTACCGGCCTCCCTCTCGGCCTTTCTCTTCCGTCTCGTCTTCATAGATTAAGGCCAGCTTTCTCCTTCTGCGAGGGCCTCTTAGAAATGTGTCTCTGAAACCATACAGCCAAGCCTCAGATGGTCATGGAGGCACTCCACCATATTTCTATGGAATCACAGAGGCCAAGGGCAAGAAAATCACCCCTCATAATGATTATGAGTCCTAACCATGGGGGCAGACTGCCCAGGTTCAAAAAACGATTTTACCCCTTACTAGCTATTTGACCTTGGGTACATGACTTAACCTCTTGGTGCCTCGGTATCCTCATCTGTCAAATGGAGAATACCTGACTCACAAGGTTGTAGTGAGAATTAAGTTAATTAACAGTATACGTAAAGCACTTAATAGTGAGTGCCTGGCACACAGTAAATGCAAAATTATGATCATCTCTCTGCTGCTGCTGCCATTGCTATTTTCTAGTTCACTACCTCTGATGCTTGTGTGCCCTCTTAAACATCTTTCTCTACAAAGCCTCAAGGTTGGTTCAGCCCCCACATCTGCCTTCTCTATTCCTGTGTCCTGGCTGTTGAGAGCTTTGGGGAAAAATCAAGCAAGCATGTGGATTGCAAATTCATGGATTGCAAATGGTCTCCAGTCTAAGCCTCCTCCTCAGAGACTCTGTTGCATGTCCCTCCTGGCATCAGTCAGGGTCCAGGCAGAAAGAGCACAGCAGTTGTTTCACCAGAAGTGAGCAGGGCATTTGAGGCTAGCTTGCTTAAAGGTGTGTTGGAGGACTAAAAAGGTAGACCCAGGGGATGCTGAGATGCCACAGAGTTAGGAGATTTAGGGATCAGTGACTGCCTCTGGGATCTGGGGGAAAAAAGAGAGGAGGTGAGGATTATCAGAACCTAAAAGCCTGGAGGAGGTACCCTATAGGTCTCTAACCCAGATCCCTGAGGACACGATGCCACCCAGCTCGTGCTGGTATCTCTGAAGAGTCACAATGAGGTTGGTTCTTGGAATGTTGGGGAAACTGCCAACTGGGAATAAATTGCCACTGGTGGGATAGCGCTCACAGCAACAGGAAATAGACACAAAGCCACAGGGAGCAAACAGGAAGGAGCATCAAACTGTTCTGGGTACCACAGCCAGACAGATGTTTCTAGAAAGCAAACGTGGCCAGATCACAACTCTTCGTAAAGCTCTCCTGTGATTCTTTATGCATCTTGAGGTGGAGTCTGGAGCGCAGCTTGGCAGACAGGCCCTCCCTGAGGTGACTGTGACCCTGGCCCACCTGCCAGCACTTTTGCCACATTCAACACTCTTCCTTGCCACTCTCATGTGCCAGCTCTGTTGAACTTCCTGCATTTTTCCAAATGTTCTGTGCCTCCGTTGCTTCTGGGAAAACTCTTTTCTATGAAGTCTTTGTTGATCACCCAAGCAGATAGTCCTAACACTGCCTGGCATGGTTGATGTCTTGCTTAAAGGCTAGAAGAGCTTTGTTGAAAGCTCTTCTGTATGAAGTCTTTGTTGACTAAACCTCTCCTTGTCCCCTCACTGTAAAGTTGACACACTTCTTTTAGCAGATACTGCTGGCACTCTACCCTCATTTTCTTGGTATTCACCTCTACAGGGAAGGCAGCGTGCTATGAACATCCACGGCTCCACCTGGGGGCTTCATGTCTACTCACTAGAGCACATTTGGCCCAATAGGGGCCCAACTGTATATGCTAGGGAGTTAATGCCCCTTGAGGCAGCCTTCAAACAATGATGAAGAGGAATCTGATGGATCAACACCCCGGCTTTGTACCCCCTAGTGGGGACAACTCTGAGGCTCGTTTTTACAGTGTCTCCCAGAAATTCCCGGGGAGGATTGAAATACCCAGTTGCTTATAGTAGTAGCTAGCTTAAAATGTAGCCCTGACCAACTTTCTTATGTTCCCTGCCTCAACTCCCTGATTTCTTTAACCAGTACTTCCTGGAATCACCTTCCAAATAAACCACTTGCACTCAAACTCTTGTTGCAGGGCCGGCTTTGGGAGAAACCCAAACTAAAACCCTTCTCTCATAGGTCATTACATAGTGCTATAACTATTTATTTAAATGTCCCTGTCACACTCAGCACTCTCAACTCTGCAGGCCAGGACTTTGTCTCATTTTTCTATGTATCTGCAAATTATAAGATAGTGCCTGGTACATAGTGTGTCCACAAGCCATGCTTATTAACCAAAGAGAGAGATTTGAAAACCAAAGTAGTGCCATTGTAGTGAATGATATGTGATGAGCAGGAATAATTGGAGGAGGCTAGCAAGGGGCTTTGAGATTATAATACAGAGTTTTGGAGGTAAGGCTGCTTGGGCAGCTAAAGAAAGGGAGTAGAATTGCTACTTAACCATTCTGTTTCTTCAGATGAAATTGAAAAGGCAGTAACAGAATTGTAGGCATGCACACACACTTCAAAATGTGAGGCATAGGAATTTTGCTCCTGACACCATGTCCCCTAAGTCTGGCCCCCAGAGAGGCTGTCACTTCTGATTCAAAGAAGAGATCTCCCCTTTCCCTGTTCCAAGAGATTTTATGCCCAAGTCACATCATGGTGGCAGCCCTTTCATTGTGAGAAACTCAAAAAGCAGGCAGTCCTAACACTGTCTGGCATGGCTGACGTCTCGCTTAAAGGCCATCTGCTCGCTATTTAACCAGTACCAATCATGATGGAAATACTCCCTTCCATTGAATTCTTCCTCTGAATGTGACTGATCATAAATAAGAGCCCTGCCACAATGCCCAGGAGAGTCCTGATTCTCTTCTGATTGCCAGTGTTAGAAATAAGATCTTCCACATACCAGAGACATCTCAGCTTCCTGCCCAGGGAGACTCTTGTGCAGCCCCAAGGCTGGGTTCTATCATGTAAGTTAGTCTGGTTTATTATAACCAAGCCCAGAAGTTTCTTGCCTTGGGCTGGCACAGTGGCCTACCCCTGTAATCCCAGTACTTTGGAAGGCAGAGGCAGGAGGATCACTTGAGCCCAGGAGTTCAAGACCAATCTGGGCAACATGTTGAAAACCCCTCTCTACAAAAAATTTTTAAAAAATTAGCCAGATATGATGGTGCTTGTCTGTAGTCCCATCTACCCAGGAAGCTGAAGTGGGAGAAACACCTGAGCCCAAGGGAGGTTGAGGCTGCAGTGAGCCATGATCACACTACTGCACTCCAGCCTGAGTGACAGAGCAAGACCCTATCTCAAAAACAAAGGAAAAAAACAAGCCAGTTTCCTCCCATATGCCCTCCTCCCTGGACAGCTTGGAGAGCCTCTAAATCAAGGCATTTCACATATCCTTCCAAAACTATAGCTACTAGAGAAGATCTCTAAATTACTACTATTTCATTATCTAACATTTTTGAGTACCTAAAAGGTGCTAGTATCACTTACAAAGCTCTGTGCTAGATATTTTACATGTAATAGCTCATTCAATCCTCACAACAGCTCCATAAGGAAGGTACTTGGATTCATATCATGTAACAGCAGGGGAAGCAGAGAGGGTGCCTGACTTGCTTAAAGGCAATCTTTCCAACCCTCAAGCCTGTGAAATTTAGCACAGTATTATACTGACATTATTTAAGACTTCATACAATAGGGTTTTAGTTCTGGAGGGACCACAGAGATTCACTGGAATCTGATCACCTTCTGAGGTGCTCTATCTTGGTAATTTAAGGCATGGTCTTAGCAGTCAGACTGACCTGAGTAGGAATTTCAGAACTTCCACTTGACTAGCTGTGCAATTATAGGCAAGATGCTTAACCTCTTTAAACCTCAGTCTCCCCATCTGTAAAATGGGATAATAAAAGGTACATTGTGAGAACAAGGTTTCTGTGAAGCATAAATGAAGTTCTGTATGAAAAGCTCTTAGCCTGTTGCTTGGCAAGTGTCTGTTAAATACTAGCTAGTATTTACATAGCACTGGCTACATTCCAGATACTATTCTAAGTGCTTGTCATGTATTGAGTTTGTTTTAATTTCCACAACTACCTCATTAAGTAGCTGCTATTAAAATCCTCACTTTACAAATGAAGAAACTGAGGCGCATGTTAGACACCAAACCACAGATCCAGGAAGCTTCAAGAACACCAAACAGGATAAATACCAAAAGCAACACCTAGGCATTTCATTTTCAAACTTCCAAAAATCAAACATAAAGAAAAAATCTTGAAAGAAGCCAGAGGGGTGGGGGTGTGGGAGGAACCTTACCTATATAGGAGAAAAGATAAGAATCACATCTGACTTCTCCTCAGAAACCATGCAAGCAATAAGAAAAATGGCATGAAATGTTTAAAGTATTGAGAAAAAAAGTTCACCAAACTAGAATTCTGTACCCTGTGAAATTATCCTTCACTAATGAAGGAGAAATAGACTTTCTCAGACGCACAGAAATTGAGGGAATTTGTTACCGGTAGGCCTGCCTTGCAAGAAATGTTAAAAGAAGTTCTTCAGAGAAAAGGGAAATAATACAGGTCAGAAACTTGGACCCACATAAAGAAAGGAAGAATATTGGAGAAGTAATAAGTGAAAATAAAATAAAAATTTTAATTTTTCTTATTCTTAATTGATCTACTACATAACGGTTTCCTCAAAATAAGAATACCAACAATGTATTCAATTATATACATTTATGTGTGTGTGTTTATATAAGCTATGTATAAGTAAAATGAATAATAACAAAGATACAAGGGGTAAGAGGGAAGAATTAAGATTGTTTTGTTATTAGAAGGCACCTGCACTAACAGAGTAGCTGTAAATGTGTATTGCAAACTCTAGGGCAACCAACTAAAAAAAATGTTTTAAGAGGTACAGCAGATATGCTAATAAAGGAGAGAAAATTGAATCATATAAAATGCTTATTAAAAACAACAAAATACAGAAGAGTGGAAGACAAAAAGGAACAAAGAACAAGGGCAACATCACAATACAAAAAAAAATGTGGGGTAATGTATGTTAATTAGCTCAATTTAGCCATTTCATGATGTATACATATTTCAAAACAATGTGTTACAAATTATATATATACAATTTGTATTTGTCAAATAAATAAATAAGAACAAGGGCAGCAAATAGAAAATAGTAATAAATATGGTAAAACTTAATCTGACTGTATCAATAATCACTTTGAACATTAATGTTGTAAGTGCACCAATTAAAACACAGAGATAGCCAGAGTTGATCCAAAAGGAAGACCCAACTCTATGTTGTCCACAAGAAATACACTTCAAATATAAAGACATAAGTAAATTTAAAGTAAACGGATGGAGAAAGAAACACCACGCTAGCACTAGTCAAAAGAAAACAAGAGTAGCTATATTAATTTCAGACAGAGAAAACTTCAGAGCAAAATAATTTATCAGGGATAAAGAGAGGCATTCAAAATGATAAAGAGGTTGATACTCCAAAAAGACATAACAATTCTTAATCTGTGTGCATCTAACAACAAAGCGTCAAGATATGTGAGGCAAAAACTGATAAGACAGCAAGGAGAAATAGATAAATCCACTATTATAGTTGAAATCTTCAACACCCCTCTTTCAGAAATGGACAGATCCAGCAGGCAGAAAATCGGTAAGGACATAGTTGAATGAAACAACACCATCAATCAACTGGATATAATTGACATCTGTAAATTACTTTAAGCAACAACAGCAGAGTATGCATTCTTCTCAAGCTCACATGGAACGTGGACCAAAATAGACCACTTTCTGAGGTACAAAACATACCTAAACAAATTTAAAAGAATAGAAACCATACAATGTCTGTCCTCGGACTGCAATGGAATTAAACTAGAAATCGATAGGGAAAAACAGCTGAAAAATCTCCAAATACTTGGAAATTAGATGACACATTTCTAAATAATATGTGGGTCAAAGAAGAAATCTCAAGAGAATTTTTTTTAATTTGAAGTAAATGAAAATAAGGATACAACTTATCAAAATATGTTCAGTACAGAATTTGGCGAAAGCAATATTTAAAGGGAATTTTATAGCATTGAATGCATATATTAGAAAAAAAGAACTAAAATTAATAATCCAAGCTTCCACCTTAGAAAACCAGAAGAGCAAATAAATTCAAAGTAAGCAGATGAAAATAAATAATAAAAATTAGAGTAGAAATCAGTGCAATCAAAAACAGAAAATCGATGAAGAAAATAAGCAAAACTAAAAACTGGATTTTTTAAAAAGATCAGTAAAATCAATAAGCTTCTAACCTGGCTAAGAAAAAAAAATAGTAGATGCAAGTCACTAATATCAGAAGTGAGAAAGGGGACATCTTTATAGATCTCAATGACATTAAAAGAATAATAAAGGAACATTATGAATAACTCTACACCCACAAATTTGATAACCTAGATGAAATGGACCAATTCTTGGAAAAACACAATCTAACAAAACTCACATAAGAAAAAATAGACAATCTGAATACGCCTGTATCTATTACAGAAATCAAATTGATAATTAGTAACCTTCCAAAACCAAAAGCACCAGTCCCAGATGGATTCATCTGTGAATTTTACCAAACATTTAAGAAAGAAATTGCACCCATCCTCTACAATTTCTTTCAGAATACAGAAGCAGATGGACTACTTCCTAACTCATTCTATGAAGCCAGCATCACCCTAATACCAAAGCCAGATAAAGAAATTGAAAAATGTTTATATAGACCAATATCTCTTATAAACATAGATGCAAAAATTATTGACACAATATTAGCAAATCAAGTCCAACAATGTATTTAAAAAGTATACATCTCAACTAAATGGGATTCGTCCCCCATATGCAGGGCTGGTTCAACATTTAAAAATTCATCAATGTAATTCAGTCCCAGTCTGAAGGCCTGAGAACCAGGGGAGCCAATTATGTAACCACCAGTCTCAGTCCAAGGGCCTGAGAACTGGGGTGCCACTGGCATAAGTCCCAGGGTCTGGAGCCCAAAGGCCCACGAACCAGAATCTCCAATGTCTGAAGGCAGAATAAGCTGGATATCCCAGCTCAAGAAGAGAGAGCAACTTTGCCCTTCCTCTGCCTTTTTGTTCTATTTCGGTCCTCAACAGATTGCACGATGCTCACCTACATTGGTGAAGGTAGGTCTTCTTTGCTAGACTATTGATTCAAATGCTAATCTCTTCCAGAAACACCCTCACAGACACACCCAGAAATAATGTTTTCCCAGCTATCTGGGCATCCCTTAGTAGAGTCAAGTTGACAAAACTGAAGCAAACCACCATGGCACGTGTATACCTATGTAACAAACCTGCACGTTCTGCACATGTATCCCAGAACTTAAAGTATAATAAAAAACAAAAAACAAAAACTAACCACCACAGACTCTTATCCAAAATAAACAAAAAACTTTTAAAACTCAATAAGAAAATAAAAAACCCAATTAGCAGATGGGCAAAAGACTTGAAAAGACACCTCTTCAAAGAAGATATACAGATGGCAAGTAAAGATTTGAAAAGATGTTCAAGATCACATGTCATTGGGGAATTGCAAATTAAAACAATGAGAATGTGGAGCCACAGGAACTCTCATTCATTGCTGGCAGGAATGCAGAATGGTACAGCCACTTTGGAAGGCAGTTTGGTAGTGTCTTACAAAATTAAACATACTCTTATCATACAATCCAGCAATCGCACTACTTGATATTTACCCAAATGAACTGAAAACATATCCACATAAAACCCTGCCCATAAATGTTTACAGTAGATTTACTTATATTTGCCAAAACTTGAAAACAGCCAAGATGTCCTTCAGTACGTGAATGGATGAATAAACTATGGTACATTCAGATATTGGATTTTATTCAGTACTGAAAAGAAAGGAGCTATCAAGCCATGAAAAGACATGGAGGAAACTTAAATGCATATTACTAAGTGAAAGAAGTCAATATAAAAAGCCTACATACTGTATGACATTCTTGAAAAGGTAAAACTACAGAGACAGTAAAAAAATATCAGTGATTGCCAGGGGTTGTGGAAAGTGAGGTATGAATAGATTAAGCACAGGTAATTTTTAGGGCAGTGGAACCTCATTTTATTGCAGTTTGCTTTATGTGATTTGCAGATAATGCATTTTTTACAAATTGAAGGTTTTTCCAACAACATGTGCTCACTTTATTGTCACATTTTGGGAATTCTTGCAATATTTCAAACTTTTCCATTATTATTATATCTGCTTTGGTTATCTGTGATCAATGACCTTTTTTGCTACTGTTGTAATGATTTTTGGGTCACCAAACCACACCCATATGAGACAGCAAACTTAATTGATAAATATCATATGATCTGACTGTTGGCCCTGTCTCTCTCCTTCTCCTCAGGCCTCCCCATTCCCTTAGACACAACAATATTGAAATTAGGCCAAGTAATAACCTTACAATGGTCTCTAAGTGTTCAAGTGAAAAGAAGAGTTGCATGTCTCTCACTTTAAATCAAAAGCTAGAAACGGTTAAGCTTAGTGAAGAAAATATATCGAAAGCCAAGACAGACTAAAAGTTAGGCCTCTTGCACCCAACAGTTGGCCAAGCAGTGAATGCAAAAGAAAAGTTCTTGAAGGAAATTAGTCTACTCCAGTGAACACATGAATGACAAGAAAGCAAAACAGCCTCATCTCTGAGATGGAAAAAGTTGGAGCGGTCTGGATAGAAGATCAAACCAGCCGCAACATTCCTTTAAGCCAAAGCCTAATCCAGATTAAGGCCCTCAACATGGAGGCAAGACCCTCCACCAGCAAAAAGATGATGACTCACCAAAGGCTCAAATAATGGTTGGCAACAAAGTATTTTTTAATTAAGGTACGTACATTGCTCTTTTAGACACAATGCTATTGCACGCATAATTAACTACAGTATAGTGTAAACATAACTTTTATATGCACTGGAACACCAAAAAATGCATGTGACTCACTTTATTGCAATATTCACATTATTGTGGTGGTCTGGAACCAAACCCACATATCTCTGAGGCATGCCTGTACTCTGTACAACACTGCTCTGGTGGATCCGCGCCATACATTTGTCCAAACCCATAGAACATACAACACCAAAAGTGAACCCTAATGTAAACTATGGTCTTTGGGTGATAATGTGTCAGTATGGGCTCATCAATTGTAACAAATGTAGCACCCTGGTGAGGGATGTTGATAGTGCGGGAGGCTATGCATGTGTGGAACCAGGGGATATATGGAAAATCTCTATATTTCCCTGCCCAATGTTGCTGTGAATCTGAAACTGTTCTTAAAAAAAAAAAAAAAAAAAAAATTTATTGGTTTTTAAAAAGTACAATGAAATATTCTGCAACCAGCAATGTAGTTCAAGCTTTATTCAGCTAGATATAAAATCAGAAGAACAAAACAAGTAAGAAACTGAGGGACAGAAGTGTTACAGGTAATAACAGCACAACCAGCATTCAAACCCTGGCAATCCGTCTCTGGAGTGTGTGCACTGTGCACTATACCACTCTGCCTCTCAGTTGTTCATTACCATTATTACTATTATTTTGCAAACGGAAACACTGAGGCTCAGAGCGATCAACCACTTGCCAATGTCCCAGATTCAATAAAAGACAGCACGAGATCCCAGGTTTCCTGAAGCACTGACTCCCAGTTCTTCCTCTACTCTTCTCACATTGCCTCTACACTCCCTCACGTCTCCCTCCTCACAGAATCTGGAAATATCCAAATGTATTATCTTGTCAAGGGGTAAATTTTGTTCCAAGTACAACATTTCAATACTCAGATACTTCCAGAAGCAAAACCATCTCCTCTTCACCTTCAAGCCGGCTTAATAGTCAAAATGAGAAGAGGATATTCACTAATGCAAGCTGTCAGCCAATACATGGTGGATTCAATCCACTGCAGGACTCCAGCGTTTTCGGCACTTTTGTCTTTGGCACCAATGTGCCATAAGACACAGAGGGTGAGTACAACACAGACCAGAATGAAACCCATGTAGAAATGTAGCCAGCAAATGGCTGATAGAAGGAGATTTACCAAAAAAAAAAAAAAAAAAAAAAAAAAAGATGTTCACTGAGAGGCACTAGAAGAGATTTTTTCATTCTTTCAAAGCTTGCCCAGCTGAAAGGGATCTGCTTTGGTATAATTCCCTGACCCACTTTTTTTCCTGATAAGAGATAGATGGCCAAGATACGCAGATGTGAGGGATACTGTCTCTATAGAAGGCTCTTATTTGATTAGACACTGCTTTCATTTTATAGCAATTCATATTTCCAAGGGCATCTCCTTCTTTGCTTCATTTTACATCTCAACTTCTATTTCCTTTCACAAAACCCAAGGCTCTATATCTTCCAGTTATTGCTACAGTGCACCAGAATGCATGATTATGTGCAGTCTAATTTCCTTTAGGTCATGTTCACATTCAGTTATTTTATGCATATTGAGAGTAACTCAATATGTGCAATCTTTCCTTTGAATTTTTAAGCTGAGAGTTCAGTCTGCTTTAAGATAAATTAGACATTATTCCTAAGCCTTAGTGTGCTCTAGTGAACTATTCTAAGTCCTTGAGGTTTCAAACAAATGTCTTTCCTTTTCTCCTTTCAGAAAACTAAGCTGGGTCTCAAAGTATGTCCCTTGCTATTGTGATTTATTATTTCCTTTCATCCCTAGAAGAAATCTCTCAGTTCAGCATGATCCAGTGCCTCAGTCACAATTGGCTGAGTGATGTTTGCTTAAATAACAGCCCTTCCCAGATGGCTGATGGTAGCTTCAGGTCAAAACATAATGAAACTAAAGAGTGATCAGTGTTTAGAAATCACTGGAGTGTTGCTGGGTATGTAAGCATAATGAAATTCTATCAGATCTTCTGATTAATGGCAAATCTGAGAAGGAGAAGAAGTTGGAAAAGGCAAATTTTTTGTTTGCTTGCTTTGGGAGCCAGAGGAAACAGTGGCTTCTGGCTGTTAAGAGTTGAAGGGTTTCAGAAAAGTGAAAAGGGGGCTGTGTGTGTGTGTGTGTGTGTATGTAAATAATTATATGTCATGCACAACGATCATAGTAAATCTCCCATTTCCAAAAACCATTCCAGGGAAGAATATCAAAGGTAATAGAACTTACCACCTATTATCAAACCTATGGTAGGTTTCATTGTCTGGGAGGTTATAAGCGTCTTCAAGAACTTGGCAAGAAATTAAGCTTGAAGGTAAAATGGTACTTTCTAAATTTTATCCTGGTGTATTTTTATCAAGGCATTCAAATTATGAAATGTCAAAAGTCCATTTACAATCTCTATTTTCACCCCATATGAAAATATTTTATACTGTCCTATTAAATATGTTTACACTTGGTATATACTAAGGCCAACTATAAGGAGTCCTACCAAAGAAAAAACACCTTTATTCAGTTCTAAAATTAACATTTAAAAATAGGTAAGCCATGCAATAATGATTCTCTATCTGTATATATTGCTCTACACTTTTCAAGGCATTTTCAAGTTTATGATCTCCTTTAAGCTTCATAATAACTCTATGGAGAGGGAAGGGCAGACACCATTTGCATCATTTTACAGCTGAGGAAACCAGAAGTCAGACAGTATGGTGGAAGCTGATCAGTTGTTCACCACACCGTGTCCCTTTTCCTTTTCGGCACAAAGCAAGACTACATTTCCCAGTATCCCTTGCAGTTAGATTTGAACATGTGATGGGTCCTGTCCACTGGAATATGGGTAGAAGTGATATATACCACTTCATGGCCTGACCCATAAAACCCTCCAGTATATAAGCCTCCAATTACCCTTCCTCAGTGACTACCTGAATGAAGATGATTCTAAGGACTGCAAGGATAGCAAAGCTGCAGGATAAAAGAAGGCTGAGTCACAACTAAGAGGAGAATTGCCCAGGAAAGCCACCCTGTCAGAAATATGTACTGGATTGTTGCATGAGTGGGAAATAAGCTTACGTTGTTTTAAGTGATTGGAATGTTGGGGTTATTACTGCACCAGTTATCATACTTTAATACAGAGAAGTTAAACTATTTACCCAGTATTATACAGCTACTTAGTTTAAAAAAAAAAAGCCAGGATTAGAACTCTGTTTTTCTAGTGCATAGTTTAATATCCATTTGTTTACTAGCAAAAACCATATGTAATGCACTGTGCTGTACACTACTGCGAATCCAGCAACTGCAAGATTTGGAAGGATGATAGACAAGTCTTTGCATCTCTCGACTCTCTGATGATCTCCTCCTTCTGCTTTCTCCGTGTGTTCTTCTAGTAGTTACTTCCTCAACTATCCCAGCAACAAGCAAATACAATAACAGATACCAGGCTTTACTGATCTAAGAAGAGGACTTACATTTGAAAATTATCTCCCCTGAGTTCCCTTCCTTCCTGATAGTACAATCAAGAGTTAATAAAATATATGTTCTCTCCTACTGAGATGGGCTCAAATCAACTTCCTTTAGAAGGAACCTGATAAATGAAGCTGCCAGTACATGCAGAGAACAAGAAGTGACTGAAGTCTCGTTATATGTCACAGACTGATGCTGTCAAGAAGCCAGAGGCCAAAGGCCGAGAGCCAAGGCAAGCAGGGGTAGTGAATCTGCTAGGTGAGAGACACTAATGAGAGCAAGATTCCACCAGGCCAGAGACAGACAGCAGCAGTTATTCAGGACCCTGGAGAGCTCTTAGCACACGATTGCTTAGAACGTTTATTCTGAGAATCCCATCAGGTAGTTTGCCCTTTTTTCTGAACTCCCTGGTTCATAAAAGCGGCTTGTCCTCTCTATGAATGTCTTGGTTTCTATGAAACAGGAGATTCATTTTCATGCTTTCTGAGGAGTTCAGTGTCTATGTCCAGTAGATAGGTGGAGGCTGTCTTATCTAGCCTTACTGAGGGTCACACCTCAGAAAATCTAGAAAAGTACATAACCAGAGGTCATCATTCTCTTTGATTATGTATGTTCTAGGAGCTTTCTCCTTTCTAGGTTAGAGACTGGTGCTTAGGTGAATCTGGTTCCAAACACGTTACCAAGGGAAACTTTATTACTATATTAACCATTTCATTAGCCCTTTGACCCTAACAGGAAGATTGCCAAAATTATAGATCTTTTTCTTTCTGAAAGTGTGCTCTCAAGCAAGGTAACATATATTCCATGAAAATGGATTCTATAGTAAAATAAGTTTTGGAAAACTTTGAACTAAATTGTTAAATATTTACAGTGATTTTATATATTTTTTCTTTCTCTACAAAGTACAATATGATGAACATTTTCAGGCACACAAGTTTATTTTCCTCTTAGGATCCTGTTTCCTTTGTAGATATGTTCCTCCAAGTAGAATTACTGAGTTAAAGAACTAGAACAATGCTATATCACTATACAGGCATGGCCAAATCCAACTGGGTTTGTATAATTTCACTTCCGTCAGTAGTGCATGAAAACATTAATTTCAATTTCATTTGTACGTGATTAGTAACTTGACTTATATTCTTTGATGACTAGTACCTAGAAAATTAGGTAGTAGTCGTACTAGCACTACTTCTTTAAAGTACCTAGAACTGTGTTTGGCCCATAATAGATACTCAGTAAATATTTGTTTAAGGTCGAAATGAAAGGTTTAACACTTTCTCACGTATTTGTCTACTTAGCACAGTTCCTCATTTGGAATTGTCTGTCTTTTTCTTCTTTATTATCAGGGTAGTAATGTTTTTCTTTTTAATTTGGTTAAGACATTAAGCCTCTGTTTCTCATATTTGTTTAAAATATTTCCCCTGTGTTGTTTAATTTCTTATGTACACAATTTTAATTTTTATGTAATCAGATTTTTCAGTCATAATAATTGTGATGTTTTATCACTTTAAAGATTATGAAACTTATAGCAAACTCCAGAGACCTCATAAAATTCACTGTTTTTCCTTTTGAATTAATTTCTTATATATAATTTATTCATCTGGTATTGTAGTGTGAGATGTGGGTCTACATAGATGTTTCTCTAAATTAGTAACAGGTATCTCAATGCAATTTATAATCTAATCTTTTCCCCAGTGTTTTTTACTTTCACCACTGGCTCTTGGTAATACGTGTGGATTAAAACAAAAGGGAACAAGTTTCAAATATCATGAAAAGAAATAATATGAGATAAGGTGGAATTATCTAACACTCTCCTGTGACCATCCTGCTCTCAAAAGGTTTATAATATTGTTGTCAAGGGTCAAACTTTTGACTACATCATTTATCTGTTTGAATATAGCAATCTAGTGCCCTTAAAATGTTTTAAAGTAGATATTGAAATGTCACTTACACAATTCAAATAGGCAGTAAAAATATATAGTTTCTCTACTTCATAACCTGATATATTATTCTTCACAAACCCCAATAGCATTTGTTTCTAAGCCCATGAGTCTTCTCTAGGCTACAGCTTGGATCTTGGGGAAATGGGATTCATATGAAATGGTGGTCTTGAATTTTCTGGTGCTGTGTCCCATGCTGGTCTTGAGGTCAGTGACTGCAGCTGGTGAACTTGTGATTTGTTTTTGTTTGTTGGCTCAATGTACTAGAAGACTATTGGCCCTCTCCCTCTGACAACTTCAATCTAATCTCTAGAAATCCCTCTGAGTCTCTTTTACAACTTCCTCCTCAACCCCTGGGAGCAGAGTTTACCCTCACCCTCTGCTCCAGATAACTGTACCCTGTCACAGGCAGCCTCATGGGCAGCTTCCTGGCTCCAACTTGTGGTCCACATCACACGAGAACTAAGGTTGACTCAAGAGTGCTAACCAGGCCCCCACTGCAGAGGACACTATTGGTGCTCCACAGTTATCTCCTTTACCAATCAATCACCCATTCCTCAAGCTGTTGTACGTTGCTTGCTAAGAGGATACCCTTCTTTGCAGAACATCCCCCAGCTGAATGAGAACCACTGCTGCCCAGGAAGCTATACCTACCTCTGCCTTTGGGGCACAACCCATAGCCAATGACTAAATGTCACAGAGATATAAAATTCTGGCGTCCTTGTTTCAAGGGGAAACAACTCTGTGGTGCAGTTTATGCTACAGAACTCCTTGTGGAATCAGGCTGAAACTAAGAACACATCATTGCTTAGCACCTTCCCCTGCTCTGTTCCTCTTATCTCCCTCCCTTTCTTCTGAAAGCATTCATCCAATAAACAGCATCCAAGGAATCCCTATCTCCAGCTATGCTTCCAGTGAGCATGACCTAAGCTGCCCCCTATGCCTGATGATGCCTCTCTTTGCTAGGCTGAGTCATCCTATTGTCTCAGTACTGTTTATTCTAATGACTGACATTTCTCCTCTGTTCTACAGTGCAAGGTATATCAAATATTAACCTTATGTGTAGATAAATTTCTGGATTCTCCATTCTATTCTATTAGTCTATATTTTCTATCCTTGAAAAATAATATACTGCCTTCATTACTACAGATTTATAACAGTTTTGTTATCCAGTGGATCAAGTCTTCCTGCTTTGTGTGGCTTTTTTCTTCTTCAAAAGGGCAATGGCTATCCTTGGCCTTTTGTATTTGCATATAAATTTTAAAATCGATTTTTCAAGTTCCACCAAAGACATTTATTGGAATTGCATTGAATTTAGAAAGAAATTTAGGAAGAATTGGCATTTTTTTTGCTCAGAGTACTATGTTATATCTCCCCTTGGTGGCATTTCTTCAATGTTTCATAATAAGGTTTCATCATTTTATTCTATAACGATTTTGCACATTCTTTATTAGACTTATTTCTATATGTTTTATGTTAATTTCATTTTCTGTTTGCTCGTGGTATGGAGAAATATATTGGATTTGGGGATATTGAGATTTTTTATCCAGAGACTGTGCTAAATTTTCTTTGTAATTTCAGTAGTTTATCAACTAAGTCATTTGGATTTTCTATGAATACAATCATATCACCTATAAATAATGCAGAAAGTTTTCTGTTTCTTTCCAATTCTTATGGCTTTATTTCTTTTTCCTTGTCTTATGTACTGGTCAGAACATTGTTCACAATGTTGAACAGCAGTGATCATCAGGGTCATCCTTGTTTTGTTTCTGATCTCCAAGATAAATTTTTAAATATTTTGTAATTTAATATGATGTTTGCAGTAAGTCTTTTGGAGATTAAAGATGTTCTTTTCTACTCTTACTTCCCTAAGAGGTTTTTTAAAATCATAAATGGTTGTTTAATACTATCAAATAAATTCTCTACATCTATTAAAACAATCATGTAATTTTTTTTTTGAGACAGAGTCTCACTCTGTCACCCAGGCTGGAGTGCAATGGCACGATCTCAGCTCACTGCAACCTCCGCCTCCTTGGTTCAAGCAATTCTCCTGCCTCAGCCTCCCAAGTAGATGGGATTACAGGCAGGCATCACCACGCCCGCCTAATTTTTGTATTTTTAGTAGTGACGGGGTTTCACCATGTTGGCCAGGCTGGTCTCAAACTCCTGACCTCAAGTGATCCGCCCACCTTGGCCTCCCAAAGTGCTGGAATTATAAGCGTGAGCCACCACGCCCAGACCATCATGTAATTGTTTTCTGACTCTCCTATGTGATGAATTACACTGTTTGATTTTCTAATTTTAAGTCACCTTCGCATTCCTGGGTCAGACTTAATTTGGTCACAATGTATCATGTTCTGTGAACTTTTCTATACCTCTCTTGTGGTACACTGTGTGCACATTTCTTTTGGCTACTATATATGGGAGTGAAATTGCTAGATCATGGGGTATAGAAGTTGGTTTTAAAGAAAAGACTATGAGTTTAGCTTCAGGTGTATTGAGTCAAGACTTCAGGGGGATATCTAGAAAGAATATTCAGCAGGCAATTAAAAATGTGGGCCTGGAGTTTGTGTAGAAGCCAGAAACACGGACTTGAGAGTCATCAACATAAAACATATCTGAAGCCATCGGAATGGAATGTTCTTTGTTGGGGAGGATCAGGGAAGAGAGAAGAAGACTCCAGATTAACACCTGGAAAACACCTATAGCTAAGAGGCGGGAAGACAGAGAGCCACTAGAGAAAGGCTGGGAAAAAGATGGAGAGAATATCGAGCTTCCCACACTGTGAAGAAAACAACGATAAGAAGGTGCTTAGGTTTGGTGACCAGGAGGCCATTACACTATTTTCTCCCTTGCTGCAGCTGCTGCTAGAGTTACTACAGGGTGCTTGTTTTGTTGTTTTTTGTTTGTTGGTTTGGTTTGGTTTGTGTGTGTGTGTGTGTGTGTGGTTTTTTGTTTGTTTTGTTTTGTTTTGTTTTGTGCTTGTTAATCTTTATAAAGTTCTTTGGTTACTTTTGGAGTCATTCCAAGTTGTAGGACTGTTATCAACCCTGGCAGCTGCTTAAGAACATTCTCTTCCACCCCACAGAAACACTCAGGACAGAGTACTTAATGAGCACTTACTAATTATAGGCCCATCAGTCAAAATTATGACCTTTAAAATAGCAGGCTTTCAAAAGTCAGCTGAAGGTGCACGTGCCACAGGACAAAGCAGTCACACAAATGGATAGGGGAAAAAAGAGGTTCCCTTTAAAAGCTATTAACTTCACGGAATTGGGTAACTTGGGTTTTATGAGATGATATACTGAACTTTCCTTCATGCTTACTCTTGCAACTCCTGTCAACACTTCTTTAGGCTCCTTTTCAAAGGCTGCTGGTGACAGATCATGAGAAAACAGAAAGGGGGAAATGAAGAAGGTCAGCTGAGTTTTGTGGATAGAAATATTAAAGTTTGGGAAGATTTCACTAGCTTGCCTCTACTCTCTGTGAGCAGGGATTAAGGCAACATATATATGATGTGTCATTAAGTGCACAGACACAACCCTTGATATGGTTTGGCTGTGTCCCCACCCAATTCTCATCTTGAATTATAGCTCCCATAATTCCCACATTTTGTGGGAGAGACCCGGTGGGAGATAATTGAATCATGGGGGCAGTTTCCCCCATACTGTTCTCATGGTAGTGAATACGTCTCACAAGAGTTGATGGTTTTATAAAGGGAAACCCCTTTCACTTGGTTTTCAATTTTCTCTTGTCTGCCACCATGTAAGACGTACCTTTCACCTTCTGCCATGATTGTGAGCCCTCCCCAGCCACGTGGAACTGTGAGTCCATTAAACCTCTTTTTCTTTGTAAATTACCCAGTCTCGGGTATGTCTTTAACAGCAGGGTGAAAACAGACTAATACAACCCTCAAATATGTAGTGAACGTTATTCCACAAGATAAGTATTTATCATGCATTTACTATATTCCTAGCAAAAGAAAGACAATTAGCCTTGCAGAAAACATCTTATCAGCAATATAAATGGTCAAAAGGCAAAAGAAAATGAGAACATGAGATGGGTGATAAATAAAGAAATAAAATTGATAACTTCAAAACTAGAAGAAGAAAACAAAAACGAAATACACAAACAGGAACAACAACAACAACAAAGCAAAAATTAAACCCAAATATATCAGTAACCTATGTTTCAGTCACTATCTTTAAAAGATAAATAAATGTGTTTATATTGGGTGGATGAAAAACAAAAGCCAAGCATAGCCTATTTATAAAAACACATACCTAAAACATAATGACATATATAAGCTAAAATAAAAGATGTACTAGACAAATAATAACAAAAATATACTTAGCAAAATTGAGAGAAGGAAAAATGGAATTCAGAGGAAAAACTTAGTAGGAATAAAGAAAGACCTCACTTGATGACAAAAAGGACAATACACCAAGAAAATATAACAATTTTGAACCTGTAGGCACTTAATAATGTGGTTTCAAATTGGCATGGTGGTTCATGCCTGTAATCCCAGTACTTTGGAAGTCTAAGAGAGAAGGATCACTTGAGTTCAGGAGTTCAACACCAGCCTGGGCAACATGGCAAAACTGGCAAAACCCCGTCTCTACAAAAAATACAAAAAATTAGTCAGGAATGATGACAGTCCCAGTCTGTAGTCCCAGCTACTCAGGAGGCTGAGGTGAGAGGATCAATTGATCCCAGGAGGTCAAGACTGCAGTGAGCTGTGATCATGTCACTGCACTCCAGCCTGGACGACACAGCAAGATCCTGTCTCAAATAATAATAATAATAATTTGGTTTCAAAATATGTAAAGCAAAATTTTTATAACAGTTATACCATCATAGAAGAAAATTTTACTTAACTTTTCTCAAAAAGTTATTGATAAGGTGGCAAAAATATATATGTATATATATAGCAAAGATTTACTCTTCACTAAAAACATAGCTTGATCTAATATTTATATACAGAATATTGCACTCAACAAAGAATGCACATTCATTTTGAGATCATATGGAACATTTATAAAAATTGACCACATACTAAGTAGGCTATAAAGAGAATCCCTCCAAGTCCAAAGTTGGGGAACTATGGGCCAGTTACTGAACTTGCATTAATGGTGGAGAGAAATCTACTAATACTGTTGGCTTTCTTTAGTTTAGAGACTGGGAAAGTCCCAGCCCCCATGTAGCCAAGTCAGAAGCAGCTGGCCAGCTGGTCTAAACTAAAATTATGTCAGATTCCAAGAAAGTTTTCTGATGAATCAGAAAACATGACTTACACCAGATCATTGGAAGCTCTACATTTGGGGTTCAGAAACAAAACCACTTAAAAGATATTAAAATAAGAAATGAGTGTGATTGTATTATTTTCTAGTTTGCTGCTTTTCCTGAATTCATTTTTCTATCCAATGGCAAACTGCAAAATCATTTCAACTGCCCCCTTCCATTTCTGTTGTACCTTCACTTGTATTAATTAACTTGATCCTCACAACAAGCCTGTCAAGTAAAGAAAGTAATATTATTCTTATTCATTAAGCCAAAGTAGATGAAACCCACCTCTTGCCCATCACCAGAAAAAAAAATCCTTTGATGATGGAAAACTCAGATTGTGTTTAAAAATATCTGCATGTTATTCTGGATAGCCAATAGCATCTTTACAACGTTTACCCCATCACCAACCTATCAGCAGAAAGTTCATTTTGTCAGCAGGGCAGCAGGATGAAAGTTATGGGAAATTATCGGTCCCCTAACAGTTTTCAAGCCAAGAACTGATTGTCTTTGGGCTGTAAAAGCTTTGCCTCCTTCGCTCAGAGGAATACTAGCATTTTTTAAATTGATACATATTTGAACATATTTAAGTGGTATATGTGATATTTTATTACATGCACTGAACGTGTAATGATCTAGTCAGGGTATTTGGGGTATCCATCACCTCGAACGTTTATCATTGCTTTGTGTTGGGAACATTTCAAGTCCTCGCTTCTAGCTATTTTGAAATATATAATACGTTGTTGATAACATGGTCACCCTACTCTGCTGTCAAACATTATAACTTATTCCTTCTATCTAACTGCATGCTTGTACCCATTAACCAACCTCTCTTCATCTCTTTGCCCAACAGGCATCCTTTCCAGTCTCCAGTAACCACTATTCTACTCTCTAGCTCCATGAGAGCAACTTTTCTAACTCCCACATATGAATGAGAACATGCCGTATTTGTCTTTCTCTGCCTGGCTTATTTCACTTAACATAATGTTTCCTAGTTCCATCCATGTTGAGGCATTTTTTTAAAACAGGGTCTCCCTCTGTCACCCAGGCTGGAGTGCAGTGGCGTGATCATGGCTCACTGCAGCCTCAACCGCCTAGACCCAAGCAATCCTCCCACCTCAGCCTCCCCAGTAGCAAGGACTACAGGTGTGTGCCACCACACCCAACTAATTTTTGTATTTTTTTATAGGGATGGGTGTCTTACCATGTTGTCCAGACTGGTCTCAATCTCCTGGGCTCAGGCAATCCCCCCATCTCGGCCTCCCAAAATGCTGGGATTACAGGCATAAGCCACTGTGCCAGGCCCAAGAGGCATGTTTTTTACACTGCCTCCTAGAGTTCTCCAGCAGGCTTAAGTTCCGGTATCACCCAGTGTTGACTTTTCCCTTGCCTGTCTTCTTTTCCCACTCTCCATCAATATTTCCTTCATCTCTCAATTAAATGAGTTGCATTCGAATCTTTGTCCTGGTGTTGGCTTCTGTGGGAACCCAAACTAAGGCATATTTCACTCAGAAAAAAACTATTGCAGCATGTCTTGTACAATTTCTACTTATCGCTTAATGTCAGAAATAACTGAGTCATTAACTCTTGTTTTTTTATCTGCTGAAATGTAGAAAATTATTGGTACATTTTAATCAATGAACATGTCATTTAGTGAGCACTCCCAGCATGCATAGCTGATGCTGATGGCCTTATTTACTGCAGAGGAGAAAGGAAGGAAGTGTGCAATATTTAAGATGGGTATTCACAACTGGAATTAAGTGAGGACTTGGGGCCAGGGATGAGCTGACAATCCTTCATGTTGTGGGTGTCACAAATGACTTGCCTGTATGTGCTCTAAAAACCTGCACAGCTCAATGCTCCAAAGGCTTCTGGAGACTACAGTAGAGTTTTGCTTGGCCCTGATTCCAGGTGGGAATTGAGACACCCAACATCAGTGTCACTTTTAGGGAGACCTGGTCTTTCCCGGAGACCTTCTGTGAGAAGAGTGACCTTCCCTAGGCAAACCGCCCACTCTCTGTAAGATCCGACTGAAGTCTAGCTCCAGACTGCCCAACTCTATCACTTACACTACTTTTGGAGGAAATGATTAAGGAGCATTTCTTCTGCCCTTTATTCTTTTCAAGATGATTTGCAACCATTCATTGCTCATTCCTTACAAAGGAAATGCAGGGAATGCAGGGAAATGAGGAAATGCAGGGAAAAGCCAGGAGATTACAGATGGGTGACTCAGTTCAAATTACCCCTTCCAGCATCTTCACACCCTTCCTTGGACAGAAAAAAGTCTTTAAAGATCATGCCGAATCTTCCTTTGAAGTGACAGGTAGGACAATGCAAAGTAGTTCAAAAGGATATTTTATTTTAAAAAAGAATTTAAGATCCTGCTTTACCACTCTGTAGTTTAAATAACTTTATGGAGACTTTGGAGTTATATGTATGCTCCTCCTGCTTTGTATACATGTTTTAAAAGGCCAGATTCATTCTATGACAAATAAGGCTTTATCCCCCAGGAAATGTGACTTTTGAGTTCTTTGCAATGCATGGGCTCTGCTTCTGGAACCATTGTTTTTTATCTCTGGTGAAATAATATCATCCCTTGTTTGAATAAATGAAGCACATACTAAAAACTGTGGCAAGGAGGGAAGAAAGAAAACCAGACAGAAACAAGCACTTCAAATAACTGGAAGAGAACTTCCCTTGTTGGTTCTTGTCCTTGTTCCAGACAGCAGCTAGTGTAAGCAAAAAGGGACAAGTGTCCCCATTCGGTTATGATGAGGATGCAGAGGTTCAGCAGGGTCGAATGCCAGATATGCTTAGGGTCACCAACCTTTGCTTTTCTTTTTTTATTGTTTTCAAATTTTGCAGTCCACATTTGGAAGTCACGTAGGCTGGAGATGGGAGAGGAATTGTAGACCACTGATTTTCAAGGAGCAAATTCCTTTTGATGCCAAACAAATCTTGTTTGACTTTTCAATATATAAAGCAGATTTAAAAGTGGTATTTTATTTGTCTGAATTTATTTTATAAATTCTAAGTCAATTAAGAAGCACCTTGTATTTTTAGTAGAGATGGGTTTCACCATGTTGGCCAGGCTGGTCTCGAACTCTTGGAGACCAGCCTGGATGTTTGTCTCCTCCAAATCTCATGTTGAAATTGATCACTGTTGCTGGAGATGGAGCCTAATGAAGGTGTCTGCGTAGGGCCTAATGGAAGGTGTTTGGAGCCCATGAAACAGGGTGTGGATCCCTCATGGATAGATTAATACTCTCCCATAGGGAGTGAGTTCTTGTTCTAATAGTTCCCACAAGAGCTGATTGTTGAAAAGAGCCTGGCACCGCCCCTCTCTCTTTTCCTTCTTTTTTCACCATGTGATCTCTGCACACTGACTCTTCTTCACCTTCCACCATGAGTAGAAGCTTCCTGAGGTCCTCACCAGAAGCAGATGCTGGTGCCATACTTTTTATACAGCCTGCAGAACCATGAGCCAAATAAACCTCTTTTTAAAATAAATTACCTAGCCTCAGGTATTCCTTTGTAGCAACACAAACAGACTAAGCACTCAAGCCTTACCCCCCAAAAAAAGAAAAGAAAAAAAAAAACAAGAAAGAAAAAGGAGCTGGGCACAGTGTTTCACACTTATAATCCCAGCACTTTCAGAGGCTGAAATGGGCGGATCACTTGCAGCCAGGAGTTTGAGACCACCTGGCCAACATGGCCAAACCCCATCTCCACTAAAAATACAAAAATTAGCTGGGTATGGTGGTACACACCTATAATCCCAACTACTCAGGAGGTTGAGGCAGGAGCATCTCTTGAACACGAGAGGCAGAGGTTGCAGTGAGCCAAGATAGCGCCACTGCACTCCAGTCTGGACAACCGAGCAAGACTCGTTCTCAAAAAAAAAAAAAAAAGAAAGAAAAAGAAAAAGAAGAAGAGAAAGAAAGAAAAAGGAAAGAAAGAACACATGCATACATATAACTGTATGTGATACTGACCCAGTGAGATGAGACCTATTACAAGTTCCCTTATTTGGACACCATGATATTTAATTGAGTGGGCACACATGATTTGGGATGGTGTTTTACATGAGCACAAATCCACACGCTTGAATTACAAAAAAAAAAAAAAAAAAAAAAAAAAAAACAAAGCTGTAACCTTTCAAAAAAAAGACACAGTGTTAAGAACGGGACTCCAATAAACAAATTAACATACCATAAAGAAATGTGTGGTGAATGCTGTGATGTGCCACCCAGATCCCCCACTCAGGCCTGACACACTTACCCCACCCCCGCAGTTGCTATCAGTGCTGCCACTTGACGGCTGTCCGGGAATTGCCCTCAGCCAAAGAGAGCTGCCTCACTCAAGGTCACACCTACATCCCCGGGCAGTTCACATCCAATGACTGGTGAGTGAGGAGACATAATATAGTCCTGGTCCTCTTGCCTCAAAAAGAACAACTGGGGCCAAGCATGGTGGCTCACGCCTGTAATCCCAGCACTTTGGGAAGCAAGGCAGATGGATCGCTTGAGTCCAAGAGTTTGAGACCAGTCTGGCCAACATGGCAAAACCCATCTCTATTAAAAATACAAAAATTAGCTGGGCATGGTGGTGAGCACCTGTCGTCCCAGCTACTTGAGAGGCTGAGGCAGGAGAATCACTTGAACCCAGGAGGCGTAAGTTGCAGTGAGCTGAGAGCGCACCACTGCACTCAAGCCTGGGTGACAGAGCGATACTATGTCTCAAAATAATATAAAAAACAACTGGGAAAAGCAATCCAAGTAGAGCTCCCATGAGTTCGACTGAGGCCTTTGTTGTAATTGTGGGGTTCACATCATCCCTGTGCTGAATCCTGCTACCTTGGTATCAACCCGCCATCACACGATAGAGTACCAACCTGTATACACAAAGACACACCTCAGGTCTATGACTTGGTTAATATCTCTTAATAATTGACAAGCTGTTGAGTGTGCCAATGTGAACACATCTGTTCTCAGGCCTACAGTTTGTAAATTGGATAACAACTTTTCTTCTTAAGCTGGTATTCTTAGGCAGATCAAAAGGACATTTAAACAATAATTGTTCTTGGAATCCAGTAAGTGAATATAAGTACAGCATACTGCCTTGCTAGGCACCACAAAAATATTTAATATATCAAAGTGATGTATCTCCCTTAAACAGACACGATTAGTCAGTTAAGTAAACCAACAATTAGGTTGAAAACACAAGTGCTCATAGAACAAAGTGATATCCACTAAGATGTAAAATTTATGTTTTTACATCAAGAAAGTGACTTACTTGGAAACTCACTTAAGTGGTTACATTAAAATTTTGAAATGTCAACATTCTTTGGGAATGGAGTATATTAGAGATGCAAATGTACAATTCCCTCCTGGGGCTGGGCTTGTACAGTCTTGTTCAAGTCAGAGTAAAAGGCTCTAATGATTTTGAATGGCTATCTCAGTTAAGCAGGACTCTTAGCTGGCCATTTAGGGATAAACAAAATATATTGGATCATGAATATGCATATATATGTTCCTCTTTCTCCCTTTCTCCCTCTCTCTCTCTCTCTCACACACACACACACACCTCTTCCTGTTTTTGAGAGGGTAAAAGAAATCTACCCTTGCCTATATCTTGAAGGGTGACATTTTCTTTAAACAGACATATGAAATAACTTTGGATTAAAAACAACAATCACCAGGGCAAAGTGGCTCATGCCTGTAATCCCAGCACTTTGGGAGGCTGAGGCAGAAGGATCACTTGAGCCCAGAGGTTCAAGACCCCAGCCTGGGCAACATGATGCAATCTCATCTTTGCAAAAAACACAAAAATTAGCCAGGCATAGTGGTGCATGCCTGTAGTCCTAGCTACTCAAGAGGCTGAGGTGGGAGGGTTGCTTCGGCATGCAGGGGTCGAGGCTTCAGTGACCTGTGATTGCACCACTGCATTGCAGCCTGGGTAACAGAGTGAGAACCTGTCTCAAGAAAAAATCCTAAAACTCAAGGTGATGTTATTGTGATGGGTAGAGGGGCCCTTAAGAGGTGATTAGGTCATGAGAGCAGAGCCCTTATTAATGAGAGTAGTGCCCTTATAAATAAAAAAGGCCCCAGAGACATCCCTTGCCCCTTCCACCATGAGGACACAACAAGAAGACGGCCATTTACGAACAGGTTCTCACCAGATACTAAATCTGCCAGCACCTTCACCTTGGACTTCTGGTCTAAGGTACTTTGTTATAGCAGCTCAAGTGGACTGAGACAACTGGATTCACAGAAGACCTTTGGCTACAGCTTTATTTAGAGCTAAAATTCCATGGTTTAACTGAAGGAATTTTTCTCATAAGATATTCAGTTGAGATCTCAGTGCCAGCCCCAGCCCAAGTGTGTAACATCCCTTGCAGCACTCTTCTTCTAGATCAAGTGTTCCATTTTCTGTTACCGTTACATGAATCAGAATTGGCCTATTTTAAATTACACATTCATTTGCATTATAAACAATACAAACAAGGATATGGTTTGGCTGTGTGCCCCCACTCAAATCTCATCTCGAATTATAATCCCCACGTGTCAAGGGAGGGACATGTAATCCCCACATGTCAAGGGAAGGAAGTGATTAGATTATGGGATGGTTTCCCATATGCTGTTCTTGTGATAGTGAGTGAACTCTCACGAGATCTGATGGTTTTATAAATGGTAGTTTTTCCTTTGTTCATGCACACTTCTCTCTCCTGCTGCCATGTGAAGAAGGTCCTTTTTCCCATTTGCTTTCCACCATGATTGTAAGTTTTCTGAGGCCTCCCTAGCCATGTGGAACTGTGAGCCAATTAAACCTCTTTCCTTTATAAATTACCCAGTCTCAGTTATTTCTTTACAGCAATGTGAAAATGGACAAATACAAACAATAATGCCTCCCACACCTATTTATTCCTTCCCACTCCCCAGAAGTAACCCCAACTAAGCATCCAGCAACTGTCCTCTAACTTGTATGATGCATTTACAAATTATACATATATGCCCATGTGGTCTTTAATAATGCAAATGGAATTGCATTTCATTTACTGTTCTGTGACTTGCTGTTTGAACTTAAGAAATACGTCTCTGCAAGTTAGGACATGATTTTCAAATCATTTTATCTAGATTGATTGCATTTTTTTTTTACCAGTACTTTGTTGAGGTATAACTTATTTACAGTCTATTGCACATAACTGACTTTGAGGATTTTTTTGCATGTACTTACAGATGCTCTTTGATTTACAATGGGATTACGTCCCAATGAACCCATCATAGGTTGAAAAGACAAGTTGAAAATGCAGCCTGAGAGTCTTTGGTCAAAGAGTCTCCAGTGCTTAAAGTCTGAAACCTTGTGGTTGCATATGACTTTCACACCATCATAAAGTTGGAAAATCATTCATCAAACCACATACGTCAGGACCATCTGTATTCCTGTGTGACAATCACCCAGATCAAGATGAAAACATTTCCGTTACCCCAGAAAGGCTCCCCCATATACTTCCAGTCAATATCATCCCACAGATATTGAGATGGCGACTACACTGAGTTCCAACACCATGCAGTAGTTTTTCCTGTTAAACATCACATTCGTGGACTCACATGCAGGTGTTCTTCTGCGTCTGGATTCTTCTGTGCAACATAATATTCTGGAGCATCATCCATGTTTTTGCATGCATTGGTAGTTTGGGATTTTGTTGTTGTGGCTGCCAAGTGGTATTCCCACCAAAATTTGGGTTGTTTTCACTTTGGGGCTCTTGTGAGTAAGGTTATTGTGAATATTCTCATATAAGTCGTTTTGTGGATATATGCACTTACTTATCTTGCGAATATATTTACAATTGCTGAGTCATTGGTACTGCCCATTTAATTTTATCACAAACTACCAAATATTTTCACACAGTGACTGATATGGTTTGATTCTGGGTCCCCACCAAAATCCCATGTTCAATTGTAATACCCATTGCTGGAGGTGGGGCCTGGTGGGAGGTGACTGGATCATGGGGGTGATTTCTGATGGTGTAGCACCGTCCCCCTAGTGCTGTCTTGTGCTAGAGTTCCCACAAGATCTGGCTGCTTAAAAGTGTGTGGCACCTCCCTCTTCTCTCCCTCTTCCTCCTGCTCAGGCCATGTAAGATGTGCCTGCTACCCCTTTGCCTTCGACCATGATTGAAAGTGTCCTGAGGCCTCCCCAGAAGCTACCATGCTTCCTGTACAGTTTGCAGAACCAAGAGCCAATTAAATCTCTTTTCTTTATAAGTTAGTCTCAGGTATTTCTTCATAGCAGTGTGAGAATGATTAATACAGTGGCTATGCCACCTTACACTCCTACCAACAGTGTATGGCATTCCAGTTGTCCCATGACAGCACTTCGTATTTTCAGTCTTCGCAATGTAAGCCATTCTGATGGATGGATACTGGCATCTCATTACAATTTTAATTTGCATTAATCTGATGATTGATTATGTTGAGCACTTTTTCATGTGCTTATTGGCCCTTTCTATATCTTCTTTTATCACATGCCCATTCAAGAATTTTGCCCATTTTTAAATTGTATTGTTCATCTTTTTATCATTGATTTATAGGATTTTAAAATATATAATATATCCAAGTTCTCTATCAGACATATGTATTGTGAGTATTTTTAATCTATGTCTTGCCTTTCATGTTGATACTGGCCACATTCTTTTTAACGAATGCCTATTTTCCCATTGGAGTGGGAGTTTCTTCATCTACACTACGAGTTCTCTATTAGTGGACATGTACATTCCCAGCTGGGGGAAAATGTGTTTTGATGGAAAACAGCATTGTTTAGAGCACATCCTTCTGGGTTCTCAAATTCTGCTTCTGCACTTTTCATTGTCTTTGAACCATTTTTGGATTCTGTAAATTGTGTATATTTGAAGCAATGCATCTATAGATGGAGATTCAATTGGCTGCCTGTCCTCGCTGTGGAAGAAGCCAATTTTGCCTTCATTTGCACATTCACTTTCATATTCTTGATGTCTACATGTGTCCATTCTTTCAATTGTCCTTTGAAATGGTTGTAACATCTTACCAGTTCCCTCATTAGTACCAGATTCAATAAAATCTCCAGCATATGTTCATTTTATATCTGTACGAGAGCCATGATTTTACTTTAAAAAAAAAATCGTTTCCACTTTTTTTCCTTTTACAAAGGATATTGCAGCCCTAATTACATATTTATCTTAGTGCACATTTATCTCTCTCAGGACTCAGAAGTCCTCATGCTCTCTTCACACTTGAAATCAAACCAACTTTGAGGAACAGATTTAACAATGAAGGCATAAGGGATGAGTACAGACAGAACTTACATTTTCACAGGGGAAAAGGTCAAATTAGGTGAAAACCAAAGAAATAAAACTAATCATGAACCCTCAGGCATGCTAAGGCAGGGTAACTGAGGAATGCTTTTGTTTATTGGGCATCTACTATTCGGTGTTAGGCACCAAAAACACAGCCTCTGCCTTCCGGAAGCTCAGGCTAGTGGCGAAGACAAATAATTAAGCAAGTGAGTGATGTTAAGGCTGACGCTGTGCATTCTAATGCCACAAAGTGGAAGGAAGGGAATTTATCCATCTGTGGTCCTCAGGTTTCTGAATGCTTCCAGAGTTCCTGGAAATGCTTTCATAGGGAAACAGCCTTTTATATTTGAAAGATAAAAGAAATTAAATTTTGATCTTCATTTTTTTCAAATAAGAGCATACATCCTAATAAAAAAGATATTCGGTTTTACTGCTAAGAAATATCTGAAATATTCATTAAACTGCTCACTAGTGGGTATGGGCACAATCGATTGTGAGTCCCTGTTTCTAATGGCACTGACTCCTGGGATAGTGAGAGGGTCAAATGCATTAACATGTTATACTACATCAGGAGTTAGTTGGAAAAACAGAAGCCATGCTATGTACTCCAGGTAAAAAGGATTTTAGCATAGGAATTAGTGGTTTACAGGACTATGAAAAGAGGTAGGAAAGACAAGGTCAAAGAAGGTGTCATCGAAGATAAAGGCAGCAGACACTGGAGACCTCAGCTTAAAGCACCGAGGTGGAAGATTGTCAAAAAGATTATTGGGAAGCTGCTGAGGTTCTAAAGAAGCAATGGAAATCCCCTCCCCTAGTCCCACCCTTGTCTGCTGTGAAGTGTGTGATTCTCAAGAGTTCCTTAAGGAAGCTTCTGTATATCTCATGCCTGCCCACATGTCTGGCCATGGACAATAATGGCTTCTCGCTCTCTTCTGCCTTCGAATTTCATGCAAGTTTCTCTCACTGACAAACTCTCTTTTTTTTTTTTTTTTTTTTTTTTTTTATTTTTTTTTTTTTT
>NC_045456.1:5597591-5602613 GCF_002776525.5 Piliocolobus tephrosceles
TTTATTATACTTTAAGTTCTAGGGTACATGTGCATAACGTGCAGGTTACATATGTATACATGTGCCATGTTGGTGTGCTGCACCCATCAACTCGTCAGCACCCATCAGTTCATCATTTATATCAGGTATAACTCCCCAATGCAATCCCTCCCCCCTCCCCCCTCCCCATGATAGGCCCCAGTGTGTGATGTTCCCCTTCCCGAGTCCAAGTGAGTTCATTGTTCAGTTCCCACCTATGAGTGAGAACATGCGGTGTTTGGTTTTCTCTTCTTGTGATAATTTGCTAAGAATGATGGTTTCCAGCTGCATCCATGTCCCTACAAAGGACGCAAACTCATCCTTTTTTATGGCTGCATAGTATTCCATGATGTATATGTGCCACATTTTCTTCATCCAGTCTGTCACTGATGGACATTTGGGTTGATTCCAAGTCTTTGCTATTGTGAATAGTGCCACAATAAACATACGTGTGCATGTGTCTTTGTAGTAGCATAATTTATAATCCTTTGGGTATATACCCAGTAGTGGGATGGCTGGGTCATATGGTACATCTAGTTCTAGATCCTTGAGGAATCGCCATACTGTTTTCCATAATGGTTGAACTAGTTTACAATCCCACCAACAGTGTAAAAGTGTTCCTATTTCTCCACATCCTCTCCAGCACCTGTTGTTTCCTGATTTTTTAATGATTGCCATTCTAACTGGTGTGAGATGGTATCTCATTGTGGTTTTGATTTGCATTTCTCTGATGGCCAGTGATGATGAGCATTTTTTCATGTGTCTGTTGGCTGTATGAATGTCTTCTTTTGAGAAATGTCTGTTCATATCCTTTCCCCACTTTTGGATGGGGTTGTTTGTTTTTTTCTTGTATATTTGTTTGAGTTCTTTGTAGATTCTGGAAATGAGCCCTTTGTCTCTCACTGACAAACTCTCAACTGGAACTGTACTAAGGCAAGAGTTCTGGGGAATGTGCTTCTCAATGTCTCTTCTGGAAAGCACAGATTCTAGAAAGAGGGCAGTGGTGACACTGAGTTGAGGCGGGACAGTTCCGCCTACACAGAAAGCACAGTGCCTGGCCCTCAGCCAGATCTTAATAAGCCGTGACCACTATCATCATCACCATTCATGAAGCAACAGGGACGCTGGGCCAGCACTTAACTTTTGCTTTGTTTGAAATTACTATTTTTCTTCCAGGATATCTGTCCACCATGCAGCCTCTTCATGCCTCCATTCCATTGTTCTATAGCTGAACAAGAATTGGCCGTCACAATCCTGGAAGGCAACTGCTGGATAATTCAGTGGTATTGAAAATATGTGAAGGGATTTATGGGTTAGTGATAACACCCCTCGCATGAAAGTGAGACTTTAGATCTAGTCCTGGCTTTGTTGCTAGCAGCTCTATGATTTGGGGCAAACTACTGAACTGTTCTTGTAACTATTTTATGGAAAAATCTAGAAGGCTGTGATGCTGAGACGAGCACATCAGCTCTGGGGTTTCTTCTCCGCAATGCATACCCTCAATCTAATCAGGAGAAAACATCAGACAAACCCAAAGCGAGGGACATTCTACAAAACAACTGACCTGTACTCTTCAAAATTGTCAAGATCAGGAAAAAACAAAGGAAGACTTAGGAGCTGTCACAGATTGAATGAAAGTAAGATGTGACAACTAAATGCCAGGTGGGACTTTAGATTGAATCCTGGAAGTAAAAAAGAACTTCAGTGGAAAACCTAGTGAAATACGAAGATAGTTTGGAGTTGGCGGTATCGTACCAAGGTTCCTTTCTGAGTTCTGATCATTGTAGCATGGTTATGTGGCTGTTAACCATGCTCAGGGGAGGCTATATGGGAACACTCTGTGCTATTTTTGCAACTCTTCTGCAAGTCCAAAATTATCCCCCCCAAAAAACTTTAAAAATAAAAGACTGCTAAGTAGCATCAAGAGTGAATTCATCACTTTGCACTGGGCCTGCAAATGATGTAGCCAGTCCTGTATGGAAGTATATGGAGAACTCGACGAAACATTTCCTAGGATGCAAAGTAAGGAAGCAGCACGAAAATGACTGCCCTGAGCTTGAGAGGGTCCTGGAAGGGATGGAGACAGGAGCTGCTAAATCTGAATGGAACTTGGGGACAGGAATAAGAACGGCTGTGGGGCTGAGTGCAGTGGCTCACGCCTGTAATCCCAGCACTCTGGGAGGCCAAGGTGGGCAGACCACTTGAGCTCAGGAGTTTGAGACTACCCTGTGCAACATAGCAAGACTCACGTCTCTAAAGTACAAAAATTAACCAGGCATGGGGGTGCACACCTGTAGTCCCAGCTACTTAGGAGGCTGAGGTGGGGGGATCTCTTGCGCCTGGGAGGCGGAAGTTGCAGTGAGCAGAGATCACTCCACTGCACTCCAGCCTGGGTGACAGTGAAACCCTGTCTCAAAAAAAAAAATAGCTTTATATATTAATAATATCTAAGAATTTTTAAAAATAAAATAGCTGTGGACCACTGATTGAAGACCAGCTGGGACAAGGGACACACACTTCAACTGATGATGGCTACAGAAAACGACAAGAATCTGATTCTGATATCCTCTCCCCAGCTTGAAATTGTAGAAGACCCCCAGAACTTAGAAGTAAGTCTGGAGAAAAGGTCGGAAACACCACTCATTGGTATTCTCCCAACCTCCGTCGATGCCCCGAGTTGTTTTCTTGTCTTCCAAGGAAAGTCAAAAGCCTTGAATGACTAAGATTAAGTTTCTACTTCCAGTGCATGGAGGCTCATAATAGAAATTAAGTAGTTATAGAAAAATTAAGTTAGATTTCCTGCCCACCTGTGTTTGTGGACTGAGATTTGTACCTGTCTCACCCATCAGTCTTCCAAATTTATTTTACTAGTTATTTGAGATTACAAATTATTCTACGTCGAAGTAGATGAGCATATTTTTTTAGCATAGTGAGAAAGGTCATTGCAAATTTGATGCATTGTGAATTAAAATAAGTTAGGATGAAATGAAGGGGTGATAAGTGCTTTACTCTACAGAAGAGTTAATATTGTCAGACCTCCACGGAGAAATTACTCCACTAGATATGGATATGGGCTATAAGGAAAACTGAAAGCCATAGCTGAAAATCTTAGCTTTGCTGGCCAAAATAAAAATACTACCATATATTTAAATAAATATTAAAGCATAAAAATGGCATGTGTTAATAACACTTAGATTTTACCCAGGAAGGACAAAGTACTGCCAAAGTTTTCAATAGCCTTATAATTATATCTACCATGGTAAATTACTGTTACTGGGTTAAACTATTCTGTTTTGCTTATCAAGGAAGAAAGTCAACATTCTAGCTGTGCCACATTTAATAAACTGGCTGAAAAATATGTGTTACATTAATATAAAACACCGTAGGTAACATCAGCAAAAGTTCTGTAAGATGAGTTCATTAAAACAACAACCTGAGCATCTATATTAAGAGCATTTTAAATGTTTATTTATTGTATTTATTTGGGAAACAAAACAAAACATTAAAGATACATTTATTTATCAAAAACAAGTCTTATGAGCAGGCAGTTAAAATGTTTAACATTGGACTAATACAGTAATAGAACTAACTTGTTAAATTTTGAAGACAGAAAAGGTCCACTTTAACATAAAATACAAAACATCTTTGTAAAATTTATTTTTTCCAGTCAAATGTGATCCTCCCTCTTGAGCCCAGGAGTTCCAGATAAGCCTGGGCAATATAGCAAGATCTCCCTCTCAAACAAAATGTGATTTTAAAGAAGTTGTGTGTATGTTATTCCTCTTCAAGCCATGGGAACGACTTTTAAATACTTTTTTTAAAATAAGGGGCATTTTGAACTGTCCCATCCAACACAGGAGCCACTATCCACTTGTGACTATTTCAATTTAAATTCTAATTAGCTAAAATGAGAGAAAATTTTAAATTTACTTCCTCTGTCTAATTAGTTACATCTTAAGTGCTCAATAGCCATACAAGCCTATTGGACATTGCAAATTTATATTTTTAATGTGGTATGTTTATTTACATTTCCATCATGGTGGAAAGTTCTATCAGACAAGACTGCTCTAAATAACTTCTGAAAACCACTAATGTAATAAAGTTAGCAATAGAAGTCTGGAAATTTTTTCTAAATGTAACGTTTTGTTTCTGTGGTTTTGCTTCTAGTCCAGGGAATATTTCAGATACCACAAAATATTAACCAAATTCAAAATCTGCATATACAATTTGAAATTTCTTCTTGCCTAGGGTTGAATTGTATTTTTCTTTTAAAAAAAATTATTTTTAATTGACAAATAATAACTGCATGTATTTATGGGGTATGATGTGGTCTTTTGATCTATGTTTATAATGTGGATTACTATTCTGTATTAGCGCTGTTACTAGTAGTTTGTAAAATAACTTGTGAAACTGAACGGTGAAGCCAAAGACCATCTTAGTTGGATTAAATCTGAATTACGGAAGTTAAAGCCTTTTTGCCCTTCGTGGAAGATTTTTTTTATGCAAGATTTTTTAAATTATCTATTTTTTTTTCTTTTCCCAAGACGGAGTCTCACTCTGTCACCCAGGCTGGAGTGCAGTGGCACAATCTCGGCTCACTGCAATCTCCACCTCCTGGGTTCAAGTGATTCTCCTGCCTCAGCCTCCTGAGTAGCTGGGACTACAGGCACACGCCACCATGCCCAGCTACTGTTTTTATATTTTTAGTAGAGACGGGGTTTCATCATGCTGGCGAGGCTGGTCTCAAACCCCTGACCTCGGGCCGGGCGCGGTGGCTCAAGCCTGTAATCCCAGCACTTTGGGAGGCCGAGACGGGTGGATCACGAGGTCAGGAGATCGAGACCATCCTGGCTAACACGGTGAAACCCCGTCTCTACTAAAAAATACAAAAAATTAGCTGGGCGAGATGGCGGGCGCCTGTAGTCCCAGCTACTCGGGAGGCTGAGGCAGGAGAATGGCATAAACCCGGGAGGCGGAGCTTGCAGTGAGCCGAGATCGCGCCAC
>NC_045456.1:5602713-5635970 GCF_002776525.5 Piliocolobus tephrosceles
GGTGATCCACCCGTCTCGGCCTCTCAAAGAGCTGGGATTACAGGTGTGAGCCACTACACCCGGTAAATTATCTACTTTTTAAGACCTTTGTAGGCTTAGCCTAACTTATAAAGATGTATGTAGAAGTACTATGGTTTTATTAAGCTGAAGGCAACTACTACAACAAATTATTCAGAGAATTATTTTTAAAAATAAATCCTTAATATCTTTAAAAAGCTATTCTTGTATATTATAAACTGTACTTAAATTTTGCTAAAATACTCTAAAAGTTGAATTTTGAAAAGATATATTTGAAAATATGTATTCATTCTACAAATCGGTCACATAAAAAAATCTTAATCTCACGAGTCACAAAAATAAAAAGACTTGTCAAGTTTTATACGAATTATATTATTTGACTGAGTGGCTCCTTACTTTCTATTGGATTTCTTTCTCTACTTTATCAAAAAAACAAATTATATTAATGTCAATTATTTAAGACAAAGCCATGGGTCAGAAGCCAGTGACCAAAACTAAAGACTGACCTCTTACAAGGGAAAAAATTGCTTTTTGAACAATACCTAAGAATGCTATAAAACAGATGTGACTGAGGACCATTTGATAGGTTAAAAGCTGAAAGATGGCATTAAACCTGGCAAAATGGTTCTTAAACACAAATGGTCGAATGATGAAATTATAGAGTACTTCCCATGGCTGAAACATTCAAGAACTTTCTTTAAAATCAAGTGCCTATGTTAAAAATAAAATCCTATGCATGAGCAAAATGGGATTATTTTTTAATTCTCTAAGAATCCTGTCAATATCCTTTAAAATCACTTCTTTCTAACTGAATTTTGAATCTTTTTTTCACTTAAAACATTGTAAGATTTACATTTGTATGCATTTCAACTAGTAAAATCTATCAGAAAAATACAGCAAACATATTAAAACCTTCACCCAGACATTTCGAAAACCAAAAATTACGTTAGTGTCTGAATGTCAGATCCTTAGCATTTATAGTAGCATATTCTTAACTCTAACCTACCTAAATGGAACTACAGTTTTATAATATGATTTTCTACGTTAACCCTGAGAAAACGTCAGTGCTAAGATATTATCAGGAGGTAACTAAAGAAATGCTGTTTTCATCAGGAGTAAATCAGAAGAACACAGGTCTCATCGGAAAGTTTAGGTCAAACAATGTGTCAAGCCTATGATTCTGATGGATGTATAAGAAAGGTACTGTGGGTGCTTTGGTTATATGTAAACCATACCTCGCTTCTGAGTTAGTGGCATTAAGATCTAAGCCCTTGGTTACAATGTACTTGGCAGATACTCAATGTCTACTGCCTGCAAGTTTCTACGCTTGGCAAGTATTTCCCAGTGCCTCTTCTACGGCTCCCTACCTATCTTTATTCACTGACACTCAGATGTCATCTGTCATTACGTGTTAAGTGTACTGCTCTTCTCACCCCACATTCAAAGGCAATGAAAACTACCATTTTATAATATTTGACTGATCGACTCCTTACTTTCTATTGAATTTCTTTCTCTGCCTTATCAAAAAAAAAAGTATATTAATGTCAATTATCTAAGACAAAGCCATGGGTCACAAGCCCATGAGTTTACTACCATTCCCTCAATGAAAGGTTGTCACCAAATCCACAGATGAAACATTACCTATCTTCCTAATGTGATTCTACCTCCTTCATGAGCAGAAAAAGAAGTTTGGCAATTTCTACAGGTGTAAATGCAAACTACTCTGCCAGTACAGCAGGATGATTTTGGAATTAGAACTTGAGAAACTTACAAAACAGTCTTAACAGTTTAAAAAAAAAAAGTTTGGCAGCTGCCGTTCAGGTGCTTCTGTCAGTGGCGTTGGGATCTCTTGACTGACTCCTGCTCCGACTCTGGAGGGGTCACTGCTGGAAACGACTGAGATCTGGCTTCAGCACTTCTGACATTATGTCTAAGGCTACGGATACTGCTGTTCATGGAGGTCACACACAACTTCCAGTCCCTTCCATTTTCTGAGAGATCACAAATTGGGTAGTTTTCTTGGAGGAACTCTGGTGGTAAAGACCCAAGACATAACAGTTTACTTGCAAATCACTTCTCAGAGAAACCAATTCATTCAACTTTCATTCTACTATGGTGTCTGTGAAAGGATTATTAACACTTCAATTAAAACACATAGGCTATAATCATTATTAAATTAGTTGAACAAATTCTTTAATCTAAAAAGAGAACTATATGAAACAGCACCATGCTTAAATCACAATAAAGCAACAACCTCCCATGACCTTGCCACATACCAGAATAGAAATCCTCTGCTGCCTTGAGTATCCAAGGTCAACTTTTGTTACTCTCAAAAGTATCAAACAAGCATCTAGCATATCACTTATCAGCTCAAATAGAGACATGCTAAGCCTCTGCAATGAACAAGAGGCTGCAGTGTCATCCTACTTTAAGAGGGAAGAAGCTGTAACTGCTAACTTTCCTGGTACTGCTGGATTTATCTCTGATAAAAGGAATAAGGGTATTTAGATCTTGCAGTTAGAGGAAGACTTCTAAAAGGGAAGGTGACAGAGTAACGTAATTCAAGGAGCACTCTTAGAGAAAGTGAGAAGACAGACAAGGAGAAAGGTATGGAAGAGAGGTGTTTATTAGAAGAGCAGGGCTGCCCTTGGACACATCATTAGGTAATCAAAGGCCTAAGTGCCTTTCAGCCCTTGGAAAAGGATCTGGTGATCCCTACAGGTTAGCATTAGTTAGTTACATTAATCTCATTTGTTTTTCAATAGGGTTAATAGGCTAATAAACATGCCATAAACATCACATATATCCAAATTTTTTAGCAAAGCATGTGTCAAGGTTGAAAGGCTTTTGTACCCAAAGGACTAATTAATTAATGGATCAGTGGTAGCCTGGAAAAAGGTTTTTGTGGTATGTCACTGGATTCAGTATCCCACTCTGTCCTGCTAACATTTTATTAACCAAAAATAAGTTCTGGAAAAAATGTTTGTCCCATTTGCCCACAACAGCAAAGCTGGAAGGGATAATTACCACACTGGAAGACAAATACAGTGCGTGCAAAGCTTTCAACAGGTGGCAACAAGGAGCCTAAATTGACTGGTGTTTCCCAAAATGTGTTCTCTGGAACACTAGTCATAAAAGAAGTTTCTTGGGGGAAAAGGTTCTAGTTGCACAAATGGGAAATGCTACCCTCTGCAGCTAGTCACCACTTGGGGATTTAAGATTGCACACAAGCATATTCAGGGTTCTGAACAATCCCACAGAAAAGACAAGTGGAGCCTCCTTTTGCTGATTGAAATGTTAGCGATGCAGCTGCGTTGGTGGGACGCATAAATGAGGGAGGTGGCAACGCACAGGACAACGGAAGGTCAGGGGTCAAGACTGGGAGATTTAGGCAGGCTTGATGGCTAAAGGCATTCAGTTTTCAAACTGACAGTCGGCCAGGCACGGTGGCCAAGACGAACGGATTGCTTGAGCTCAGGAGTTCGAGACCAGCCTGGGCAACAATGGTGAAACCCCGTCTCTACTAAAAATACAAAAAAATTAGCCAGGCATGGTGGCACACGCCTGTAGTCCTAGCTACTCAGGAGGCTGAGGTGGGAGAATCACCTGAGCCCAGGAAGTCGAGTCTGCAGTGAGCCATGATCTAGCCACTGTACTCCAGTCTGGGCAACAGGAATGAGACCCTGTCTCCAAAATAAAAGAAACTGACAGTCAAGTGAAACCCATCTATTGACTGCAGTCCTTGGGGTGCTTGCTTAAGGTCTTTCCTAGCCGTTTGACTTTAAAAGTATTTCACGAGGCTGGGCACAGTGGCTCACGCTTGTAATTCCAGCACTTTGGGAGGCTGAGGCAGGTGGATCGCTTGAGCCCAAGAGTTTGAGACCAGCCTGGCCAGCATAGTGAAATCCATCTCTACAGAAAAAAATACAAAAATTAGCCAGGTGTGATGGTGCATGCCTGTAGTCCCAGCTACTCGAGAGGGTGAGGTGGGAGGATCATTTGAGCTTGGGAGGTCGAGGCTGCACTGAGCTGTGATCACGCCACTGCATTCCAGCCTGGGCAACAGAGTGAGACCCTGTATCAAAAAAAAAAAAAAAAAAAGAAAAGAAAAGAAAAGGTATTTCATGAAACACCTAAAACACCTATTAACATCTAGCTGAATTTGAGAAACACAGTTCAGGGAATGCTGACCTACACTGACAAGATATGATGCAGCAAAAAATATATTTATATTTTTCTTACATTAACATTAAAAGGTACTAGCAGCATAAATGGTAACAGCCTGAATACTAACAATATAAATATCAGTTATAGCAAGAAAGATCTAGAGGTCTTAGTTGACCATATATTTTATTTTATTCTATTTTATTTCATTGAGACAGGGTCTCACTCTGTCACCCAAGCTTGAGTGCAGTGGCACAATCACGGCTCACTGCAGCCTCAACCTTCCAGGCTCAAGTGATCCTCCTGCCTCAGCCTCCCAAGTAGCTAGGGAGTAGCTAGTAGCCAGTATATGCCCAGTTAATTTTTGTATTTTTTGTAGAGACAGGGTTTCACCAGGTTGCCCAGGCTGGTCTCAAACTCCTGAGCTCAAGGCATCCTCCTGCCTCTGGCTCCCAAAAGGTCTGGGATTACAGGCATGAGCCACTGTGCCTGACCTGACCGTAAATTTTTAAATGGCATGTGACATTTTAGGCTGCATTAACAGCCTAATACGTTGTACTATTGTATCCTGGGTGGATTTAAGTACATCTGAAAGTAGTCATTGAATCAAATCATGAAGGATCAGGGCAACACGTATGTGAGGAATTATGAAGGGAAATGTTAATATTTAACTGAAAAAGCATAAGGCTTAAGAGGGAAAAGTTTGGGTAGAACATTTCCTCTCCAACCCTCATGCTACCATGTGGAGAGACCTCTACATTGGAAAGTTGGGATGAATGGGACATGTACGATTGAAGAATAAAGCTGCTATTTTTATCTTCATCTGCCTGAATGGAGCAGCCCTCTCGCACTGGGTTCTGAACTTAAAAGGGAGTGTCTTTATGATCTCCTAATGCTCCAGCAGGAAGTGATAGCTGTCATTAACTGCTTGAAGGCCCAACCTGTGAAAAGTGATTGGATTGACCCGGTTTAGGTAGAGAAGGGATAACCAAGACAAATGTGTATGATTTACAAAGGAAGGTACATTTTGAGTCACTAGAAGGAAGAACTTTCCCATGAATTGTAGCTGAGACAGCAGGTGCCTCATCAATGGAAGTGTTCGAGGCCCAGGGGAGGTGACTCTGTCAAAGTTGAGATAGGAGTTCCTGCTGTGGGTGGGATGTTGTATTACAGAGCCTGTAAAGTATTTCCTATTGCTAAGATTCGACAGTTCTGCAATATAAAGACATGGATGGGGGTTTAAGGAGTGAGGGTTGTTCGCTAATTGCAAATCTGCCTACTAACTTCCTCCCTATCAATTAAGAGCCCTTAAGTGATACTGAACTCTCATCAGAGAGCATCAGATAATAGTTATTTATATGAAATCTACACCTTTGGCTCATGGACAGAGTTACCTTTGACTACTAATTTTCAGAAACTTTTCCCCCAAATAACAAAATATTAGGGTAAGAAACTATATTAGAATAGAAGAATAAATTGGTTTATTCATTCAATGGGATATGAATCAGCAGTTCAAATGTATGAACAGATCTCAAAAACATAATGTTGAGTGATTTTAAGATGTGCAAAAAGATTACTGTACATCCCCATTTATGTACATTAAAACCACCACATGCCGAGTGCAGTGGCTCACACCTATAATCCCAGCACTTTGGGAGGCCAAGGTGGGAGGATTGCTTGAGCCCACCAGTTTGAGGCTGGAGTGCAGCATTGCAGTGAGCCACGATCACACTACTGCACTCCAGCCCGGGCAACAGAGCAAGACTCCATTTCAAAAAAAAAGTAAAGAAAAAAGAAAGTAAAATAAAATAACTACAGAACAATATTACATGTTATTTATGGATCTATTAACATAGGTAGCAAAAGTATAAAACATGCATGGGAATGATATATCCAACTCCAGGACTGTGATTACTTCTGGGGAGCAGGAGAGGGGAAAGGGATGATGAGTTGGAGTGTTAATTATATCAGTAAAGCTTTATTATTTTCTTAAAAACAAAAACGTGGAGCACAAAACACGAAATGTCTATTATCAGTGACGGGGGTAGACAGGTATTTATTATATTATTTTCCATACATTTCTGTATGTTTGAACTCATTTCGAATGAAGCAGTACTTTTACAGAAATCATATTAGGGGTCATAATCCCAGTTCTCCCATGAGTGCAGGTCTCTCCTCTCATATCTGATCACCCAGCCTTTGCTCTGACTCTTCCTTCTCCAAGTTCATTTTATCTTTATATTAAAGTGAAACAGACTTTCTTGTCAGCTTCTACTCCTTGGGGCTGGCTCTGCCCCTTGGGACAACAATGACTCTACTGTCTTCTCTTTGCTGAAATAACTCAAATGATTGTCCTTCTACAAAGCAATAGAACTTTGAGTCTTAGGAGAAATTTGTTAAAATCTGCCCTATGTGGATAATACATCAAACTTGTGCTGAATATTTGTTTACTGAAAAAGATATCTTTCAGATTTTAATATAATTCAGTGAGAGATAAAATGATAAAAGGCTTAGAAAATATTTTTCATCAACTTTTAAAGAAGTAATCTTTTCCAGATGTTAAAGAACTATAAAAGTTCTTTATTAAAAAAAATTTTTTCCCTGAATTGAAAAAAAAAGTAATTAGAAAGACACTATTTCTTCCATAAACACCTTCATTTCAGAATTGCCTACAAACTTTTTTTTTAACCATAAAGTAAGGGAAATTGAGTTTAGCTTTTTTGCCTAGTAGGTTAGCTCAGTGATGTTCAAGTTGCAAGTTGTGACCAATTACTAGGTTGTGAAATCAGTGATAGCAGTACTTGAAAGAAATGTAATGGAAGAGAAAATACTGGAATGTAACACTCATAGAGTAAGTACTGTTTGTGAAACTTTTGCTTTGGTTTTTAAAAGTCACACTCACACAGAGGCATGTACTGTGTCACAATGTAAAATGTAGTTCTTATTATGGGTTGCAGCAAAAAAAAAGTTTGAAAACAATTGGGTTAGATGATAACAAATGCTTATAAAAGCTGCTAGCTGAAAACCAGGTTTCTTTATTCTGAAACACCAGTGTTGTTCAAATTTGTTGGCTATGAAAATGTATGATATGAAGGTAGGAACCACCTGAGATCAGAGCTACATCTTTGCTGGGTGCCAGTGATACAAGTAAGAAATATTTTGCTTCCACTTTGTCCAAATTTAAGATTTCACAAGAAGTTTTTAGAAGCTTTATTACTTCACTTAGCATATGTCACAGAGACTATATTAGGCTAATGTGCACAAGAAAAACTTAGCAAATTAACCTTCTGTGCTTTTGTTGACACTTCTGCAAATGGATGAAGCCCTTTAGCTTTGACCTTGCTCCTCAGTCAATGAAGGTGTTTTGAGTTTCCATACCCCTGGCAGTCCATAGCAGGGAGCTATAGTTTCCTGCTCTAGCAAAGCCATTTAAGACAGAGCAATTAGCCTTAAGAACCCAAATGCAGAGAGAATTACAATTCATGATCTTGCTCCTTGCTGTACTCTAATGAGGGACTCAGTAAAAGTTCCATTCTCCCCAGAACAAACACAACCTGAATGGATTCTTCTTTCTGCCCTTCTCTTAAACACAATTGGCTTTTATTTATTCAGACATACTCTACATGTAACAAACCTTGGAGAGCACTAATCTTATTAGGGTCAAGGGCATACAGCCCATGCATTAGACTTCCATAGACGTTACTTTGGATCAGGACATCTTTTGTGAAGAGTTTGTGAATAAGGTATCTAGCTGACAGGCTTGCGCAAGACTTAGCTTTTGCCAAAGTCAGTACTGAATATGGCATCCGTATATTTCTCCAAGGTCTTCCAAAATAGCCTAGAAGCAAAAGAGAAAGATGTCAATTTTCACAGCAGATGTTAGGTTGCATTATTTTTTAAAGGCTGAAACAGAAACACTGATTTTTCTAAATTGTTAGATTCAAGAATTTGAGAGGTTAAAAATCTAAGGCCTTACATTTTTATTTATTTTAAAGACAGAGTCTTGCTCTGTTGCTAGGCTGGAATGCAGTAGCACAATCATGGCTCACTGCAGCCCCAGCCTCCCAGGGCTTGAGTAATCCTCTTAGCTTAGCCACTCGCCACTCAAGTAGCCGGGACTACAGGTCCACCCCACCACCCCCAGCTAATTTTTTTTATCTTTTATAGAGGCAGGGTCTCACTTTGTTCCTCAGGCTGGTCTCAAACTTCCAGACTCAAATGATCCTCCTGCCTCGGCCTCCCAAAGTGCTGGGATTACAGGTATAAGCTGTCGTGCCCAGCCTAAAGCCTTGCGTTTTTAGTGGATTATGAGACAGCATGAGAAAAGAGGTAGAAATCACTGTGATTACACATGCTACCACGGTTCAACAGGAAGATTTAATATGCTGTTACCTTTTAGGATATAATAAGTTTTAAAATTACATTTAGTAACAAATTCTAAGTAATTTAATGCACTGTTTCCCTACTTACAAGAAAGATTTTTTCAAAAATAAGCTCCATGATTCTTCCTGAAATAGTTATAATTTTTAAAATGTAGGTTTTCTATTTAGTATTAAATTCATTTTAAATCAACACACTGCTGGTTCACTTTACATATTGTATCTTAGAGATATTATTTGAAATGAAAAATAAGTTTTAAGACTTTTCATTTCTCAACTCTACAGCTTAATCATCATCATCTCTCTTCAGTCCATAGTGATTCAAATTAACTCTATTTGAAAAATATTATATTTTACATATAATAATTATTTCTTAAAGAAAATATATTTAAAAATATAATATAATTATTATAAGTCAGTAAATATATTCTTCATCTTAGAACATCCATCATTTAATGGGTGGCAATAAAAACTATTGAATCATCCAGATTCAACATTTAGCAGGAGAGATTGTTTAGAAACACGTTTAATGGGTCCAAAGACTTAATTCTGGGAGATTTACCTAGTAATATTTATCAAGGGTCAGGAAAAAAGGTTAATACTCTTTAACCTGGTAATTCAATTTCTAAGAACCTAACCTAAGATAATAATCCAAAGTATGAAAAAATCTATCTGAATGGGCCGGTGCAGTGGCTCACACCTGCAATCCAGCACTTTGGGAGGCTGAGGCAGGTGGATCCTGAGGTCAGGAGTTCAAGATCAGCCTGGCCAACATGGTGAAACCCTGTCTCTACTAAAAATACAAAAAACAAAAAACAAAAAAAAAACTAGCCGGGCATGATGGCATACATCTGTAGTCCCAGCTACTCAGGAGGTTGAAGCAGAAGAATCGCTTGGACCCGGGAGGCAGAGATTGCAGTGAGCCGAGATTGTGCCACTGCACTCCAACCTGGGTGACAGAGCAAGACTCTATCTCAAAAAAAAAAAAAAAATCTATCTGAATGAAGACTGTTTTTTGCAGACTGATTTATAATCCCCTTCCAAAAACCCTCAAACCAAAATGACAACAACAACAAAAAGAAACAAATTAGGAGACAATAAATTGGGGTGCACTTAATTAATGGAATGTTATAATCCTACTTAGAGCAATGATTACGAAGACTGTAGATTCTTGAGGAAAAACAGATACATATTATAATGTTAGAGAAGGGGAGTAATTATATGGGAATCATAATGTTTCCAAATGTTTACAGGAAAAAAAAAACTGGAGGAAAATGAAAATGCCCACAACAGTTTTTTAAAGTATTTTGATCATGGGCGCTTTCTTCCCCCTCTTAAAAATATTTTCCAATTTTTAAAATAAAATGGCATAACAGACTCCACACACACTACAGTGACTGCTTGGCTCACAGTGGGCTTAGTTGCCCTATCCCCTCATTATAGCTGAGTCAGAGTTAGAGACATGTAGCCCAAGTTCTCACAGTCTTGGGGCTGCTCTAGCTCCTGCCTGCCTGAGACTCGCTTGGTTCTTTGCTTCTTTGACTACAGGAGCTATTCAACTGGTGACTTGTGTTGTTGCTTAATTTATACAGTCTGTGTCTGTAGTGTACAATCTTAACAAATACAGTAGTTAGATTACTTTTATAATGGAAGAAATAAAGCTATATCTTGTCAATGATTTCGTTTGAAAAGGATCCCAGGTAGTATTCTACTTAGGGTTAACATGGGGGCAGGGTACAGAGAGAATGAAGTTTTGCTACCTCAAATGTCACTCATCGGTATGAGTGATGCTAAAGCCCAGCACCCTGGGAAGATGCATTGGGAAGCACAAGTGGCAGGTGGCACAGTCACTACTGAACCACTGCCACTTGACACCCATCAAAGCAGGAGGTGCCTTTAGCAGACAGTTTAGCAGTGGGAGCACAATGTTCTGAGAGATGAGATTCACGAATTTGTGCCAAAAATCCTATTGCACACCTGCAATGTGCCAGGCACACAGAGAACAAGAAGTGTATCTCAGCTGCAGCCCCTCCCCTTCACCACGGAGGACAGTGCCTTATCAGAGCTCACACGGTCCAGTGAGTCGGCAAAGAGCCACTTTCCGTAGGAAAAATAACAGTCCCAGAACCATGTGTCTATATATTTCATTAACTCATTAATAAAAGACATTAAATTGTTTCACTTTCTGATGAAATTTCTCAAACACACATAAAAGTAGAGAGAATAGTACAATGAGCCCCAAAAATGCATCACTCAGATTCAACATTTATCAGCAAGATAATGTATTTAAAAATAAGTTTTTTAAAAACTCACCCCATGCTTCACCAGGTTCCTCTGGATTATCAGTGGAAGGTTCTTGCATTTCTTCAGGGATAGCATTACTGTTTGGCTGCAAGTTCCCCTTTTCTCTCATTTCAGAATAATTCATTGGCTGAAACATCCAAGAATTGCCTTCACCACCATCTCTGTCCCTACGGTTATTTCTATTTGCAGATGCTGGTGCAACAGGGTTGGTAAGCTTTTTATTTTTGCGAACAGTTTTCTGTTGAAATACAAAACCATATCCGTAAACAAAGTCCCACAGCAAGAAAATATGTCTGTGCCCTACCACCTACCAGGGCCCCCAGGTTGCTAGGGAAGCAACTAACTCTTTAAAAGGTGGGCTGAAGCCATAGGAATACTGTTTGTCGCAATACCACCTGGAAAGAAGGAAAGGGGTGGCTTCTTCCGCAAGCTGTCATGACCCGCTGCTCCTTGGAGGATTTTGTAGCTTTGTCTAAGGAACTGAATGAGAACTGCTGGTACAAATTAAGTGCATAATAAACATTTCACAAATAAACAAAGCAGTGAGTTTCTTGGAGATGACCACTTTTTGTTTCTCATGTTTTGTTTGTATTCTTTTTCCCTAGTGGCGCTCAAGTCTGGCTGCCCGTTTGAATGACCTTCGGGATCTGTAAAAACAAATGGTTGTGCTGCGCCCCACCCTAGGCAAATTCAGCCAGAATCTCTGGCGGTGGGAGTGGGGAGCTCAGGCGTTAGTAAGTATTTTTAAGTGTCTCATGTGATTCTAATATGCACCCAGGGTTGACAACCACTGCTCTGGGTTAGCACTTCTTGAACTTTAGTGTGCACACAAATCACACGGGGGATGGAGGTTGGAGAGGGTCTTGCTAAAATGCAAATTTTGCCCCTGAATCAAGACCCTGCATTTTTCACAAGCTTGCCAGTGGTCCACTGCTGCTGGGCTATGGACCTACTCTGAGTGACAAGGACCTGTCCCATTCCTAGTCAAGCACACAGCAGGCACTTGGCAGACACTGCTTCTCTTCTCTTTTGACACCTAAGCAAATATGCAAATTACCATTTTCCAGGCAGTGTCTTAATTTTACATTCAAATTGTTTAGGGTGCAATTTTTGAAGGCTATAAAATGGAATGTCAAAAATAAGCAGATTTGGTTTCAGGCAGATGGTGCTTGAGCTATCACTGAAATCAACCCGTTCACCAGGAAAACATACGCTCAGCTACAAATATTCTTGGCAAATTGTTTCCATAAACTTACTCTAGAGACACAGGAGCAACTAGACATGGCCAGAAGAAAAGGGGGTTGGTGGAAATTAGGAATTGTCATTAAGATACATGTTTCATCAAAAGACAACAGATATGACACTCTTCCCTAATGGCCCGGTTGTGGTAAAACAAACAAAAATCTCTAATGTACTTTGAAGATAGACTGGAGGAGGGAGAAACTAGATTTCTGTTATCACATAACTATACGGAGTGTAAAATATCTGTAACCGTTTAACGTCATGACATGTGTTTATTTCACCAAGTTCCATCATCACTAAAAGTGAACAAGTAATGAAGTGCCTGCATTTTTCCCTGCACCTCCTCAGCTACCACTGAAACAGCCAAAGAGCACACAGCTAGCTCCTTTTTGTGTTGCTAGGTGAGATACTGAAAAAGATTTGCCAAATATCTTTGTAGCTGAAACTATTTTCCTAGTATTATCCTTGGCTTCAAATATACTAATTATAGCACTTTATTTATCTTTAGGATATTTTTATAGAGCATAAATCTCAAAAAAGTAAAATAAACATGCAGTATGCTTTTGAAAGAACATCCCATGCCCCCTAAGTTAAGTTAATGAAAATTTTAGCACACGGCCTAAAGAGCCTGTGCCTCAGGCTATCAGTTCTGAAGCTGTACACAGTACAAAGTCAGGTAACAGTAACCATATTTAGATGAAAAATAACTTACTGGAGTACTCTTGCCTTCAGAACATAAACAGTAGATCATAGAATTGATACCAGAAATACAGTCCTGCCAGTCTTTTCCATGTTCACGCAAATCACAGGTGGGAAAAGTTGTTGCCAGATATTCTGCAAACAGCAGAAAGTATTCATGAAAATTAGAAAAAAATTAACAAACTAACGAAAATATTTTTTCTTTAAATACTGACTTTTAGATGGTTCCATTGTGTAATGGTGAGCACTCTGGACTCTTAAATACTGACTTTGTCTCTTTCTACTTCTCATCCTTTTCTCTTATTCTTTCTGAGAATTTAGAAATTCCACCCAATGAGGATGCTTTGCTGAATTATTTCCCCTACCATGAGACCCCCTAAAACACTGACGTAGGAAGCTAATATTGAGCTCTTGTTGCTCAAAAACAAACAAACAAAAAAAGGTGTAGGCCGAGCACAAGTGGCTCATGTCTGTAACCCCAGTGTTTTGGGAGGTCAAGGCAGGAGGACCAGGAGTTTGAGAACAGCTTGGGCAGCAAAGTGAGACCTCATCATCTCTATAAAAAATACGAAACTTAGCTGGGTATGGTGGCATGCACCTGTGGGCCTAGCTACTCAGGAGGCTGGGGAGGAAGGGTTGCTTGAGCCCAAGAGTTCGAGGCTGCACCAGAGCAATGATCACACCACTGTACTCCAGCCTGGGCGACAGAGCAAGACTATGTGTCTGAAAAAAAATTTTAAGTGTGTAACCAAATGTTGACTCTTTCAGGGTGTTCAGACCATTTAATAACCCAATGGATAAATCAGAGCTAAAAGGAAACATATCAAGAGAAAATAGTGTTACTGCAAACATGATTACACCAGGGGCTTACTCATTGTGTCTATCTTCCCCAGCTCTTGCCTCTGCCTAGAACATCCTCCTGTTCCCTCTACCTAGTGAAGGAGTCCTTCAGAATCCAGCTCAAACATCTTGTCCTTAGTTAAGCCTTCCCCAACTCCCTCAAAGCAGCTGCTCTGAGCTTCCCCAACACTACCACACTGGACTGGGATGTATCTGTTTCCATCAACATGTCCCTTTCTACACTATGAGCTCCTCATAGGCAGAAACACTTATTCATTGTAGTATCCTTAGTACCCATGAGTTCTAGGATCTCAATAGACATGTCTGGAAGGCAGGAAGGCAGGAGGCTAAAAAGGACTAATCATAAAATTCTGTTTCTGTGTTGCTAGTCTCCAGCACTGACAAGTCTTTTATTCCCCCACTTTTGGCAGAGGGAGCTTTTTCCTTATTTTTTTTTTTTTTTTTTTTTTTTTAAGTAGCAAGCTTCAGGGCTAAAGAATTGACTTAGTACTAACCATAAACAACTATAATAGATGAGGCTTGTCTTATTCAACCATTCAAGTCAATGGATAAGTTTTATTCTTTGGAAGTTGTTACCAACTATATATTATTAAGTTGTAAAATCAGGGTCAGACAGGTGAAAAAAAATGAAGAGTTTTAAGATTCACACAGACTTCATTGTTATTCCTTCAACTGCCAATAACATTCATTATATGACCAAATGATTATTAAAAATAAGATTCCATTATCACTTAATGTACACATACCTCTCAATGCAGCCATTTTGTTTGGGTCAAGGGATTGGCTGTCTTTCAAATGGATACCCACTGAGTTGCTAATCAGGATTTCCTTGGAGAACAAAACACGAACCAAATAGCAGGCTGCTTGCTTAGGTTTGGCAATATTTCGTACGGCCAGCAAATGAGTTTTAAATACTTTGACATTTCTTTTTGGATCACCAAGATAGCCTTTAAAAATAAAGAAAAAAAGGAACATCCTTGGTTTTGTCATGCAAGGGTACCCTGAAAGTACACAAGAGAATTACACTGATTTCTTTCTTCTTCTTCAAATAAGGCAAATGCTGATAAACTGATTTCTAATTCATGAATTTCTAGTTGGGTGAATTTTTTTTTTTTTTTGATGCTTATCTCTTCCTTTCCCTTAAATGGGTCTCTTTGACACCATCTGCCAAACTGTCAACATTCTTCACTTCTGCTGGTCTTGAGCTTACTGTATTGAACTACTCTGTTCATTAGCTTGAACACACGTCATTGTTAGGCTGCAGGTGCATATGTAAACATGTTACCCTGAGTTCCCACTGCTCCATTTCACACTCTAAAAGTACACTCAGAGCCATTCTACTGGGTAAGTGGATGTTCCCTGAAGACAATGTTGAAAGCATGGGTGGGGATCATTAAGAAAATTTTCAAATAGCTAGCATTTATCAGTAGTTCCTGTATATCAGGCATGTGCTAAATATTTTACATCTATGCACCAGCTCAGTTTCATCATTCTAACACCTCTATCATTACTCCCACCCCATTATTCCCACCCCACTATTTCCAAATGAGGAGACCGAGGCCCAAATAAGATAAGTTATTTGAAAAGGTCACACTGCTAGTTACAGAGCCAGTTTTAAAATCTGTTTATGAGTCAACTGCTCTAAACCATGAATCTTCTACTAATATCTTCCATTCTTTTTCCTATTTTTTTAAAAGAAAAAATTGAAATCATGCTTTAAATATAGTTTAAATCCTGCTTTTTCAGTTAACATTATATTTTGAGCATTTCTCTGTTTTCATCTCTTTAAAAAAAATCTGCATTCCTGTCACCATGATTTTCCTGACAAGTGACATTTATGTAGTACTTACATCCCAGGCATTGTGTTAAGAGCTTTAAATGCATTGTCCCAGCCAGGTATCGTGGCTCACGCCAGTAATCCCAGCACTCTGGGAGGCCGAGGCGGGCGGATCATGAGGTCAGGAGATCGAGACCATCCTGGCTAACACGGTGAAGCCCCATCTCTACTAAAAATACAAAAAATTAGCAGGGCATGGTGGCGGGTGCCTGTAGTCCCAGCTACTCGGGAGGCTGAGGCAGGAGACTGGCGTGAACCTGGGAGGCGGAGCTTGCAATGAGCTGAGATTGCGCCACTGCACTCCAGCCTGAGCAACAGAGCGAGACTCCGTCTCAAGAAAAAAAAAAAGAGAGAGAGCCTTAAATGCACTGTCCCATTTGATCCTCACAATTCTGTGAAGTAGGCACTGTTATTTTTGTCACTTCACAGCTGAAGAAACTAATATTTAGGTTAGGAAAGTGGCTGAAGGTCATAAGGTTAGTAAGACATAGAGCGGGGATTTGAAATCAAGCAGACAGACATGAGAGCTCATGCCCTCAACCATTAGGCTTTACTGCCTCACATGCTGTGGATATACCAGAAGTCAAGTGATTAATTCTCTATCATCATTTATTTTTGTTTGTTTGTTTCCAAATTTTCCCAATGATTCTGTAAAGGACATTCTTGTACCAAAATTTTTATGTAATTTTTTTATTACACTTTCAGATAGAAGTGAGATTACAGTCAACTGGCATAAATGTTTTTATGGATTTTTCTACAAACTATTTTTCAGAAAGTTTGTACCAATGTATACTTCTAACAATGTATCAGAGTGCCCATTTTAGTACAGAGAATCAACTTTTGTTTCTGGGTTTTTTGTTTGTTTTTTTTTGTTTTTTTGGCTGGAGTACAGTACAGTGGCATGATCATGGCTCGCTATAGCCTCAACCTTCCGGGCTGCTCAAGTGATCCTCCCACCTCAGCCTCCCAAGTAGCTGGGATTACAGACACATGCCACCACACCTGGCTAATTTTTTGTATCTTTGTAGAGATGGGGTTTTGCTATGTTGCCCATGCTGGTCTCAAACTCCTGGGCTCAAGCGATTTTCCCACTTCAGCCTCCCAGATTGCTGGGATTAACAAGTCTGAGCCACTGTGCCCAGCCGAGACCACAATTTTTGAAATTTCTTCTAGTTTGAGTAATAAAATAATTTAAAGGAATAAGCTCTCCTCTAGGAAGGGAGTCAACAAACTACAGTCCACTGGCTCATCCCCTCACCGATGTGTGTGAAAGGTATGCTGGCCATGGCCATGCCTATTCATTCGTCTATGGGCTGAGGCTGCTCTTATGTTACAACAGCAAATGTGGGTATTTATGACAGACAATACTATCTAGCCCTTCACAGAAAAAGTTTCCTGACCCCTGTTCTAGGATATTAATAAGAGATAAGCTGCTTAGAATTTGAGATAAAAATGAACTGACTACAAAATATTTGGAAGGCTTACCCTTAGAAGCCACAGAGTTTGGGGTCCCCTCATCTCTGCCACTGTGGCTTAGCAGGCAGTACATGAACTGGTAAGATACGTGAGCTTTAAGCCAGTTACGGTGGCTCATGCCTGTAATCCTAGCACTTTGGGAGGCCAAGACAGATGGATCACTTGAGGCTAGTAGTTTGAGAACAGCCTGGCCAAAATGGCAAAAACCCATCTCTACTAAAAATACACAAACTAGCTGGGTGTAGTGGTGTATGCTTGTAATTCCAGCTACTTGGGAGGCTAAGGCAGAAGAATCGCTTGAACCTGGGAGGCGGAGGTTGCAGTGAGTCAAGATCAGGCCCCTGCACTCCAGCCTGGGCAATAGAGCAAGACTCCAGCTCAAAAAGAAAAAAGACACATGAATTTTAAAGTCAGAGAAAGCTGGGGCAGAGCTCAAGTCCTACTCACCAGCTCTGTGACCTTGGGGATGGGGATAATAAAAGTGCCAACCACATAGGGTCATTATGGGTATAAGTGGAGAAGAGGCATGTCAATTGTTTAGCACAGTGCCTTGCACGTAATATGCACTCAATAAATGTTAGTCATGGTTCTGAATATCACCTAAAACCTGTCCTCAAAACAGGAAACACACAGCTTTCACTGTCTTGCATCAAGTAAGTGAAAGAATGTAGCTCAAATAGTGCCACTTATAATGTGTGTCATTTCAAACTCACCATACTTCGGAGGGAAACAGACAGATGATGAGGAAGAATCCTGGCCACTGTCACTCTTCAATAAAGTTGAGCGATTCATTGTGTTGAGGCTGTTTTCCGTGTTGGTGTCTACTTTTACTAAAATGTCCAGAGGTAACAGTGCTGAAAGAAAAGAACTCTCAACTGACAATTCTATATCCAGCAAAACTGTTTTTCAGGTACAGAGGGGAAATACACTCTCAGACAAAAGAAAACTAAAAATATTTGTTGCCAGCAGACCTACTCTTTTTTTTTTTTTAGACTCTGTTGCCCAGGCTGCAGTGCAATGGCGTGATCTTGGCTTACTACAACTTCCGCCCACTGGGTTCAAGCAATTCTCATGCCTCGGCCTTCCGAGTAGCTGGAATTACAGGCACCCACCACCACACCTGGCTAATTTTTGTATTTTTAATAGACACGGGGTTTTGCCATGTTGGCCAGGCTGGTCTTGAACTCCTGACCTCAAGTGATCTGCCTGCCTCAGCCTCCCAAAGTGCTGGAGACCTACTCTTAAAGAATGGCTAAAAGAAGATCTTTAAACATAAAGGTTATGATGATAGAAGGAACAGTGGCACATCAGAAAGGAAGAAAGAATAGAAAGATGCATGTGGAGAAATGGAACAGCCACACTGGAAAACAATTACTACATTTGTAATTATAATTACTATTATTGTAATTATTATTATAATTTAAAATGTAGTAATTAATTGCAGGGTTTTCTTAGGGTTAAGCACCTAAGAGTGAAATTGCTGGAAATTTCACTGTTAGGTATTTATCACAGAGAAATAAGAGCTCATGTTGACACAAAAACCTTCATATGAGTATCCCCAGCAGCTTTGTGATAGCCAAAACCTGAAAACAATCCAAGTGTCCTTCAATAGGTGAATGGTTAAAGAAACTGTGGTAAATCCATACCACAGAATACTATTCAGCAATAAAAATGAAAAAGAGAAAGAGCAGAAAAACGGGCGATACAAAACCATCATGAGTTCTCTAAATCATATGGAATGACTGAAACAAAAGTGAAAACACCATCTGATACCTATGACAATGATATTTAAAGGTGGGGAGAAAAAGAAACCTAAGTGGAATTAAAGTTTCAACACTTCATTCTAAGTGGTAAAATGCTGATTCCAACAGGCAGTGATAAGTCACATATGTATACAGTAACACTCAGAGCAACCACTAGGAAAACTGCACAAAGCAATATACTCAAAAACAAACAAATCAAGATGGAATGCTTAAAATGTTCAAGTAACTCACAGGAAGGCAAGAAAAAGAAAAGGAGAATGAGAAACAGAAAATAAACAGAAAAATAATAAAATGGAAGGCTTAAACCCTGTATCAATAATTACGTTAAATGCCAATGATCTAAACATACCAATTAAGTGGCGGCAATTGACAAAGTAGATAAAAAACAAGACCCTCAATTGCCAGATAGTGTAAATGAAAACAAAAAAGAAAAACAAGACCCACCTGTACGCTCTTTGTTAGAAACTCTAAAATTCAACAACATAAGTAGGTTAAAAGTTAAAGAATGAAAAATTACCATGTGATATGGTTTGGATTTGTATCCCTGCCTAAACTTCATGTCAAATTGGAGGAGGGGCCTGCTGGGAAGTGACTGGATAATGTGGGCGGATTTCCCCCTTGCTGTTCTCATGAGAGTGAGTGAGTTCTCACAAGATCTGATGGTTTAAAAGTGTGTGGCACTTCCCCCTCTGCTCTCTCCTGCCACCATGTGAAGAAGGTGCTTGCTTCCCCTTCACCTTCTGCCATAACTTTAAGTTTCCTGAGATCTCCCAGTCATGCTTCCTGTTAAGGCTATGGAACTGTGAGTCAATTAAACATCTTTTCTTCGTAAATTACCCAGTCTCAGGTACTTCTTTATAGCAGTACGAAAATGGACTAATGCACCACGCAAATATTAATCCAAAAAAAAAGAAAGCAGAGTGGCTATATTGATATCAGATGAAATAAACACACTTCAGAGCAAAGAAAGTTACCAGAGACAAATAAGAACACTACATAATAATAAAAGGGTTAACCCCCAGGAAAATATAATGATCTTCAATATGTTCACACCAATCAAAAGGGTCTCAAAATATATAAAGTAAAAACTGAAAGAGTAGAAAGGCAAAATAGACAAACCCACAGTTATATTGAGGACCTCAACACCCACCTCTCAGCAACTGACAGAACAACCAGACAGAGGCCAGCCACGGGGGGCTCATGCCTGTAATCCCAGCACTTTGGGAAGCTGAGGCAGGCAGATCACCTGAGGTCAGGGGTTCAAGACCAGCCTGGCCAACATGGTGAAACCCTGTCTCTACTAAAAATACAAAAATTAGCCAGGCATGGTGGCACATGCCTATAGTTCCAGTTACTCAGGAGGCTGAGGCCCAAGAATCGCTTGAACCCAGGAGGCAGGGGTTGCAGTGAGCCAAGATCACGCCACTGCACTCCAGCCTGTGACAGAGCGAGACTCTGTCTCAAAAAAAAAAAAAAAAAAAAAGAAGAACAACCAGACAGAACATCAGCAAGGACAGAGAAGACCTGAGTAACACACAACCAATCAACAGGATTTTCTTTATAGAACATTCCATCTAATAAAAGCAGAATACACATTTTTTTTCAAATGCCTATGGAACATTCACCAAGACAGACCATATCCTGAGCCAGAGGAAGAAACCTCAATAAATCTAAAAGAATTGAAATCATATAGAGTATATTTTCTGACCACAGTGGAACCAAACTAGAAATCAATAACAGACAAGAGAAAAATCTATAAACACTTGGAAATTAAACAGCAAACTCCTAAATAATCCACATGTCAAAGAGAATTCTCCAAGGAAATTTAAAAATACACAGGACACAGCTCGGGAGCAAGATAGCTAAATAGAAGTCTCCACCGATTGTTCTCCCCACAAGAACACCAAATTTAACAACTATCTACACAAAAAAAGGCACCTTAATAAGAAATCCAAAATCAGCTTAGGTCCCAGCTCAGCCACAGTGGGGTAGGATACCAAGTGGGCTCTTGGGGTCCCTGATACCAGGCCTTGGCTCTTAGATGGCATTTCTGGGCCTATCCTGGGCCAGAGGGGAGCCCACTGCCCTGAAGAGTGAGTCCCAGGCCTGGCAGCATTCACCATAAGCTGAGTGGACAGCAGCGGTGGCCTGGAGGTACCCTCTGTGGGCCTGTGGCAGTGGTGGCCACAAGGAGAGACTTCTCTGCTTGTAGAAATAGGAGGGAAGAGCGGGAAGGACTTTGTCTTGTGGCTTGGGTGCCAGCTCAGCCACAGTAGAATAGAGCACCAGGTAGATTCCTGAGGTCTCCAGCTCCAGGCCCCAGTTTCTGATTGGCATCTCTGGACCTGCCCAGGGCTGAAGGGAACTCACTACCCTGAAGGGAAGGACACAAGCCTGGCTGGCTTCATCACCTACTGATTGTAGAGGCCGAGGGTCTTGAGCAAACACACGCTGTAGCCAGGTAGTGGTTACAGCGAGCCTTGGGCAAGACTCAGGGTTCTGCTGGCTTCAGGTCTGACCCAGCACAGTCCCAGTGGTGTTGGCCACAGGGGTGTTTGTGTCACCCCTCCCCCAGCTCCAGGCAGCTCACCACAGAGGCAGACTCCTTTGTTTGGGAGAATGTAAGGGAAGAGGCCAGGCGCAGTGGCTCATTCCTGTAATCCCAGCACTTTGGGAGGCTGAGGCGGGCAGATCACCTGAGGTCAGGAGTTCAAGACCAGCCTGGCCAACATGGTGAAACCCTGCCTCTAGTAAAAATACAAAAATTAGCTGGGCATGGTGATGCACACCTGTAATCCCAGCTACTCAGGAGGCTGAGGCAAGAGAATCGCTTGAACCCGGGAGGTAGAGACTGCAGTGAGCTGAGATTACACTCCAGCCTGGGCAACAGAGTGAGACTCCATCTCAAAAAAAGAACAAGAGTCTCTGCCTGGTAATCCAGAGAATTCTTCTGGATCTTAACCAAGATCACCAAGACGGCACCTCTACAAGTCTTCAAGAGCCACTGCATTACTGGGCTTGGGGTGCCCCCTGATACAGATATGGCTTCAGTGACCAAAAACTTAGATCACAACACCCAAGTCCCTTCGAATATCTGGAAAGCCTTTCCAAGAAGGATGGCACAAGTAAGCCCAGACTGCAAAGACAACAATAAATATCTAACTCTTCAATGCCCAGACAGATGAACATCCACAAGCATCAACTCCATCCAGGAAGACATGACCTCACCAAACGAATGAAATAAGGCACCAGGGACCAATCCCAGAGAAACAGAGATATCCGACCTTTCCAACACAGAATTCAAAATAGCTGTTTTAAGGAAACTCAAAGAAATTTAAGATAACACGAAGAAGGAATTCATAATTCTATCAGATAAATTTAACAAAGAGATTGAAATAAAAAGTATCAAGCAGAAATTCTGGACTTGAAAAATGCGGTCGACATACTGAAGAATGCATCAGGGTCTCTTAATAGAAGAACTGATCAAGCAGAAGAAAGAATTAGTGAGCTTGAAGACAGGCTATTTGAAAATACAAAAAAGACAAAAGAAAAAAGAATGAAGCATGTCCACAAGATCTAGAAAACAGCCTCAAAAGGGCAAATCTAAGAGTTATTGGCCTTAAAGAGGACATCAAGAGAAAGATGGGGTAGAAAGTTTATTCAAAAAAATCTGCTAAGCACAGTGGCTCATGCCTGCAATCCTAGCACTTTGGGAGGCCAAAGCAGGCAGACTGCCTGAGCTCAGGAGTTCAAAATCAGCCTGGGCAACATGATGAAACCCCATTTCTACTAAAAATACAAAAAATTAGCCAGACATGGTGGCATATGCCTGTAATCCCAGCTACTTTAAGAGGTTGAGGCACGAGAATCACTTGAACCTGGGAAGTGGAGGTTGCAGTGAGCTGAGATCACACCACTGCACTCCAGTCTAGGTGACAGAGCAAGACTCTGTCTCAAAAATAATAATAGTAACAGACAACTTTCCAGATTTAGAGAAAGAATATCCAAGTACAAGTTTATAGAATACCAAGCAGATTTCACCTGAAGAAGACTACCTCAAGATATTTAACAATCAAACTCTCAAAGGTCAAGGATTACAAAAAGATCCTAAAAGCAGTAAGAGAAAAGAAACAAACAACATACAAAGACCTCTAATATGACGGGCAGCAGACTTTTCAGTGGAAATCTTACAGGCCAGGAGAGAGTTTCATGACATATTTAAAGTGCTGAAGGAAAAAAAATTTATCCTAGAATAGTATATATCCGGTGAAAACATCCTTCAAGCATGACAGAGAAATAAAGACTTTCCCAGGCAAACAAAAGCTGACAGATTTCATCAACAGCAGATCTATATTATAAGAAATGCTAAAGAGAGTTCTTCAATCTGAAAGAAAAAGACATTAATTACCAATAATAAATTATCTGAAGGTATAAAACTTACTAGTAATAACAACACACAGAGTATTATAACACTGCAATTGTGCTGTGTAAAATATTCTTAAGTAGAAAGACTAAATGATGACCCAATCAAAAATAATAATTACAACAACTTTTCAAGACATAGACAGTACAGGCCGGGTGCAGTGGTTGACACCTGTAATCCCAGCACTTTGGGAGGCCGAGACGGGCAGATCACCTGAAGTCAGGAGATTGAGATCAGCCTGGCCAACATGGTGAAACCCCGACTCTACTAAAAATACAACAAGTAGCCGGGCATGGTGGCGGATGCCAGTAATCCCTGCTACTCAGGAGGCTGGGGCAGGAGAATTGCTTGAACCCAGGAGGCAGAGGCTGCAGTGAGCCAAGATCACCCCATTGCACTCCAGCCTGGGTGAAAAGAGGGAAACTCCATCGGAAAAAAAAAAAAAAAAGACATAGACAGTACAATAAGACATACAGAGAAAACAAAAAGTTAAGAAGGGAAATTAAGTTAAAGTGTAGTTTTCATTAGTTTTCTTTTTGCTTGTTGGCTGGTTTATGCAATCAGTGTTAAGTTGTCATTAGTTTAAAATAATGGGTTATAAGAGTATTTGCAAACCTCATGGTAACCTCAAAGCAAAAAACATACGATGAGGCTGGGCATGGTGGTTCATGCCCATAATTCCAGCACTTTGGGAGGCCGAGGTGGGAGGATCACTTGAGCCTAGGAGTTCAAGAAAAGTTCAGCCTGGGAAACATGACAAAACCCCATCACTACAAGAAATACAAAAAGTTTTCTGGGTGTGGTGGCACATGCCTGTAGTCCAAGCTACTTTGGAGGCTGAGGTGGGGAGATCTCTTGAGCCTGGGAAGTCAAGGGTACAGTGAGTCAAGATCGTGCCACTGCACTCCAGCCTGGGCAACAGAGCAAGACCCTGTCTGGAAAAAAAAAAGATACAATGGAGACACAAAAAAATAAAACAAGAAATTAAATCATGCCACTAGAAAAAAATTACCTTCACTAAAAGGAAGACAGGAAGGAAGGAAAGAAGGAAGGAAGAGAAGACCAAAAAACAACCAGAGAACAAATAACAAAATGGCAGGAAAAAGTCTCAACTTACCAATAAAAAAAATTAAATGTAAATGGACTAAACTCTCCAATCAAAAGATAGAGTGGCCGAATGGATAAGAAAATCAAGAAACAATGATCTGTTGTGTACAAGAAGCACACTTCACCTGTAAAGATATGCTGAAAATAAAGGGATGGAAAAAGATATTCCATGCCAATGGAAACCAAAAAAGAGTAGGAGTAGCTGTACTTATATCAAACAAAATAGATTTCAAGACAAAAAGCTGTAAGAAGAGACAAAGGAGACCATTACATAATGATTAAGTGGTCAATTCAGCAAAAGGATACAACATTTGTAAATCTCCATGCACCCAACACTGGTGCACCCACATATATAAAGCAAATATTATTAGAGCTAAAGAGAGAGATAGGCCACAATACAGTAATAGCTGGAGACTTCAACACCTCACTTTCAGGCCGGGTGCGGTGGCTCAAGCCTGTAATCCCAGCACTTTGGGAGGCCGAGACGGGCAGATCACGAGGTCAGGAGATCGAGACCATCCTGGCTAACATGGTGAAACCCCGTCTCTACTAAAAAATACAAAAAAACTAGCCGGGTGAGGTGGTGGGCACCTGTAGTCCCAGCTACTCAGGAGGCTGAGCCAGGAGAATGGCGGAAACCCAGGAGGCGGAGCTTGCAGTGAGCTGAGATCCGGCCACTGCAGTCCAGCCTGGGAGACAGAGCTAGACTCCGACTCAAAAAAAAAAAAAACACCTCACTTTCAGCACTGGACAGATCATTCAGCCAGAATATCAACAAAGAAATATCAGATTTAATCTGTACTATAGACCAAATGGATCTAATAGATATGAACATTTCACAGATATATTAAATGTATATTCTGCAGGTGTTCTGTAAATACCTATTAATATTTCTCCTCAGCACATGAATCACTCTCAAGGATTGACCATATGTTGTCACAAAATAAGTCTGAAAATATTCAAAAGAATTGAAAAATTATTCAATTTCAAGCATCTTCTCTGACTACAATGGAATAAAGTCAGAAATCAGTAATGGGGAATTTGGGAAACTATACATGAAAATTAAATAATATGTTCTTAAATGATCAGTGGCCAATGGTAAATGAATGGTCAATGAAGAAATTAAGAAGGAAATTGAAAAAATATCTTGAAACAAATGGTAATGGAAACACAGCATACCAAAACCTATGGGACAGAGCAAAAGCAGTACTAAGAGAGAAATTTATAGCTAAAAGTGCCTACATCAAAAAAGAAGAAAAACTTCAAATAAATAACATAATGATGTATCTTAAAGAACGAGGGAAGGAAGAGCAAACCATGCCCAGAATTAGTAGAAGAAAATAATAATAAAGATCAGAGCAGAAGCAAAATAATTTAAAATGAAGAAAACAATACAAAAGATTAAATGAAAGAAAAAGTTGCTTTTCTGAAAAGACATATAAAATTGGCAAACCTTTAAGCCAGACTAACTAAGAAAGAGACAAGATCCAAATAAATAAAGCCAGAGATTTAAAAAGAGACATTACAACTGATACCGCAGAAATTCAAAGGGATCATTAGCGGCTACCATGAGCAACTGCATGCCAACAAACTGGAAAATCTAGAGGAAATGTATAAATTCTTAGACACATACACCTATCAAGTTTGAACCATGAAGGAATTCAAAACCTGAACAGATAAATAACAAGTAATGAGACTGAAGCCATAATAGAATTCTCCCAGTAAAGAAAAGCTCAAGACCCAATGGCTTCACTGCTGAATTCTACCAAATATTTAGAGAATTAATACCAATCCTACTCAAACTATTCCCAAAAATAGAGGAGGAAGGAATACTTCAAAACTCATTGTACAAGGTCAGTATTACCCTGATACCAAAGCTAGATAAAGACACATCAAAAAAAGAAAACCACAGGCCAGTATCTCTGATAAATACCGATGCAAAAACCCTCAACAAAATACTAGGAAACAGAATTCAACAATACATTAAAAAGATCAGCCGGGTGCAGTGGCTCATGCCTGTAATCCTAGCACTTTGGGAGACCGAGGCAGGGGATCACGAGGTCAGGATTCGAGGCCAGCCTGGCCAGCATGGTGAAACCCTGTCTCTACTAAAAATACAAAAAAATGGCCAGGCATGGTGGCACACGCCTGTAGTCGCAGTTACTCAAGAGGCTGAGGCAGAAGAATTACCTGAACCCGGCAGGCAGAGGTTGCAGTGGGCCAAGATTGTGCCACCGCACTCCAGCCTGGGTGACAGAAAGAGACTCCGTCTCAAAAATAAAAATAAAAAATCATTCATGGATGGCCATGGGGTCTCATGCCTACAATCCTAGTACTTTGGGAGGCCGAGGCGGGAAGACTGCTTGAGCCCAGGAGATTGAGACCAGCCTAGGCAATAGAGCAAGACTTTGTCTCTACAAAAAAAATTTAAAAATTAGCCAGGCATGGTTGTTCATCCCCGTAGTCCCAGCTACTTGGGAGGCTGAGTTGGGAGGATCATTTGAGCCTGGGGGTGTCAAGGTGGCAGTGAGCCATGATCATGTCACTGCACTCCAGTCTGGGTAACAGAGACTGTCTCAAAAAGATCATTCATCATGACCAAATGGGATTGATCCCAGGGATTCAAGGACGGTTCAACATACACAAATCAATCAATGTGAACAGAATGAAGAACAAAAATTGTATGATCATTTCAATTAAGTAACTCTCAAAATGTAAGCATATAAAAGCAAACATTACTGTAAGACAAGAATAGATATTTCAAAGAAGAGGATATGCAGATAGAAAATTAGCACATGAAGAGCTGTACATCATTTCGAAAGGCCAATGCATATTAAACCCTCAATGAAATATTACCATATACCTATCAGAATGGCTAAGCGGTAGGCAGATCATGAGGTCAGGAGATTGAGACCATCCTCGCTAGTGAAATCCCGTCTCTACTTAAAAAATACAAAAAATTAGCCGGGCATGGTGGCAAATGCCTATAGTCCCAGCTACTCGGGAGGCTGAGGCAGGAGAATCGCTTGAACCCAGAAGACAGAGGTTGCAATGAGCCGAGATCGCACCACTGCACTCCAGCCTGGGTGACAGAGCGAGACTCTATCTCAAAAAAAAAAAGCAAACATACCAAATGTTGGTAAGAATGCAGAGAAACTGAATCACTCATACACTGCTGATGGGAATGTAAAATGGCACAGCCACTCTGGAAATAGTTGACAGTTTCTTATTAAACTATACATGCAATTACTATACCACCCAGCAGTTAATTGCACTCGGGCATTTATCACAGAAAAATGAAAAACATTATGTTCACACAAAAACCTGTACTCTGGTTCTCATAGCTGCTTTACTTGTAATAGCCAAAAACAACAATCTAGATGTTCTTCAGTGGGTGACAAGCCATGATAAATCCATACCATGAAATAGTACTCAGCAATAAAAAGGAAAAAATTTCTGATATACACAAAAACTTGTATGAATCTCCAGGGAATTATGCTATGTGGGAAAATGCAATCTCAAAAGGTTAAATGGTATATCCATCCATTTATCAATCCAATGGTGTATCAGTCCATTCTTACAATGACAAAATTATAAAAAGGGAGAACATACTAGCAGTTGTATGGGATAAAGATGAGGCCAGGGAGGGAATGACATGAAGGAGTAGATATGGTTATAAAAAGTCAGTAAGAGAGTTCCTGGAAGTCATGGGACAGTTCTGTTATTATGACTAGATACAGTTAGGTTTATTTATGAGTGAACGCAGATGTCATAAAATTCCAGACAACTGGATACTCTCTTATTCTCTCTCTCTCTCTCTCTCTCTCTCTGACACAAACACACACACACACACACTCACACACATACAAATGAATACATGAAAAGCCGAGGACATCTGAATAGATTTGGTGATTGTATCAACGTCAAAACCCTAGTTGTGATATTTTACTATATTTTTGTAAAACAGTACTATTGGGGGAAACTGGGTAAAGGTACACAACATCTCTCTGTATTCTTTCAATCCAGATTAAAGAGTGCTCCTTATAACACATATCGTTTCAAACTCACCAAAATTGGGAGTGAGGCAGGCAGATGCTGAAGCATCATCTTGGTCACAGCTATTTTTCATTACAGTTGAGTAACTCATTGTCCCAGAATTCATTTGTGGGCCAGATTCTGTTTTGAACAACATTTCAATATGTAAAACATTTTCTAGTGCTGAAAGACAAGAAATCTCAACCATGTTTTTTATATCAGGAGAAACTATCCTTTGGGAATAAAAGAAAAACAAAGACATTCTCAGACGAAGAAAAACTTTAAAAAGTGGTCACTGGCTGACTTACCCTTAAAGGACAACTAAAGGAAGATCTTCAAACTGAAAGGATATGATTAAGGAAGGAATCTTGCAGCATCAGGAAGGAAGAACGAACAACACAAAGAGCAGAAATATGGGCATGGAGAAACTAGGTCACTCACACGTTGCTGGTGGGGGTAGAAAATGGTATAGACACTCTGGAAAACAACTTGGCAGTATTTTATAAAACTAAACACACCATTACCATAGGACCCAGCAACTGCACTCTTGGGCAGTATCTCAGAGAAATGAAAACTTGTGTTCACACAAAACCTATATGGTGTATGAGTGTTCATAGCAGCTTTACTTCTAATAGCCAAAACCAGGAAACAACCTAGATGTCTTTCAATACCTGAAAAGATAAACAAACCACGGTACATCTACACCATGGAATAGTACTCAGCAACAAAAAAGAAGGAACCATTTGGGGGCTAAAAACTGAACTAAAACACATACATACACATGCACACAAATAAATACAAGTAAAACTGGGGACATCTCAATAATATCTGCAGAAGGTATCACGTCAACATCCTGTTTGTGATAATTTCTTATAGTTGTGCAAGATGTTACTTTTGGGGAAAAGTGGTAATGGAAACACAGATTTCTCTGTATTATTTATTATAACTGCATGTGTAGCTAAATTTTTCTGAAAATAAAAACTTTAATTAGAAAAAGCTACCAATACCTTGCACTACGGATGCTAATCAATCTAGATTAAATAGTGCTACATATAGCAAGTATCATTTCAAACTCACTGAAATTGCAAGGGATGCTGTGATATAATGAGGAAACATTCTGGTGACTGTTGTTTTCTAATAAAGGTCGGTAATTTGTTTTCACAGACCTCTTTACTGAGCTGGTTCGTGCTTTTCCCAATGTTTCTATAAATAAAATATTTCCAATATTGAAAGACAATAAATCTCAATCATGAATTCTACATCAGGCAAAAGTATCCTTCAAATATAGAGAAGATAAAGACATTCTCACATGAGGGAAAACTAAAGTGTGTGTCACTAGCTGACATACACTTAAAGAATGGCTAAAGGAAAATCTTCAAACAGAAAAGAATGATGAAAAAGCAAATCTTGGAGCATCAAAAAGGAAGAAAAAACAATGAAAGCAGGGGAAATATGCATGTGGAGAAACCGGATCATTCATACATAATTGGGGAGACTGTAAAATGATACAGTCTCTCTGGAACACCATTTGGCAGTTTCTTATAAAACTAAACATGCAATTACTATACAACCAAGCCTTTTCACTCTTGGACATTTATCCAAGAGAAATCAAAACTTATGTTTATACAAAAATCTGTACATCAGTGGCCATCGCAACTTTACTTGCAATAGTCAAAAACTAGAAACAGCCGCGATATCTTCCAATGGATGAATGAATAAGCCAACTGTGAAACATCCATACCATGGAATAGTGTCCACAATAAAAAATAAGCAGCACTCATACATCCAGCCGATCAGATGAATATTCGGGGAATTATGTACTGAGGCAGGTGTGGTTATAAAAGAGCAAGATGGGCCGGGCGTGGTGGCTCACGCCTGTAATCCCAGCACTTTAGGAGGCCAAGGCAGGTGGATCACTTGGTGCCAGGAGTTGGAGGCAAGCCTGGGCAACATGGTGAAATCCCATCTCTAAAAAAACTATAAAAAAAAAAAAAAAAAAAAAAAAAACAGCCAGAGTTGGGTGCAGTGGCTCATGCCTGTAATCCCAGCACTTTGGGAGGCCGAAGCAGGCAGATCACTTGAGGCCAGGAGTTCAAGACCAGCCTGGCCAACACAGTGAAACCCTGTCTCTACCAAAAAATACAAAAACTAGCTTGGTGTGGTGGCACATGCCTGTAATCCCAGGAACTTGGGAGGCTGAGGCACGAGAATCGCTTGAACCCAGGAGGCGGAGGTTGCAGTGAGTTGAGACTGCACCATTGCACTCCAGCCTGGGCGACAGATGGAGATTTTTGAGACTCCGTCTCAAAAGAAAAGAAAAGAAAAGAAAGGAAAAGAAAGGAAAAGAAAAAAGAAAGTAAAATGAGGCATCTTGGCAATCATGGAAATGTGTATCTTGATCATGGCAATGGGAATCAAACCTACTCATGTGACAAAACTAGGTAGAACTAAATGCACACAAACAATTTAACACAATTAAGTAGGAGATCTCAATAAGATGTGTGGATAATATCAATGTCAATATTCTGGTTGTGATGGTCTGTTACAGTTTTGCAAGATGTTATTGTTGGGAGGAATAGGTAAAGTGGAAGGGGTATTTCTCTGCATTATTTCTTACAACTACCTGTATATCTTAAATGACCACAAAATTAAAAGTTTAGTTTAAAAAAATCTACCGCTAGTTTTACATTAAGGACTTTGATGGATGTAGATTAAACAGTGCTACTAATAACATGTATAATTTCAAACTCACCAAACTTGGGAGGAATGGAGAGCGATAAAGAGGCATTACCTTGGCTATGGCCCCTTCCTGATGAAGTTGGGTAATTCACTGTCTGAGTATTGTTTTTTACGTTAGTTCCTGCTGTTTCTGGCATTTCTGTAACTTTTTCAAGTACTGAAAGAAAAGAACTCTCAACTATGAATTTTATACTGGGTGAAACTGTCCTTCAGGAAAGAAGGGAAAATAAAAACATCCTCACAAAACGGAAAATTAAAGGAATTTGTCCCTCGCAAATTTACCCTTTAAAAATGGCTATAGGAAAACCTTCAAACAGAAAAGATACTACAACAGAAGAAATCCTGGAGTATCCGGAAAGAAGAAAGAATGATGGAAAGATCAGAAATACAGATATGGAGAAACTGGATCACTCATAAATTGCTGTTGGAAATAAACAATAGTACAGCCTCTCTGGGAAACTGTTTGGCAGTTTCTTATAAAACTAAACATGCTAGTACCATACGACTCAGCAACTGTTGTCTTGGTATTCATGACAGAGAAATGAAAACTTATATTTACCCAAAAACCAGTACACAGTACATGAATGTTCAAAGTGGCTTTACTTGTAATATCCAAAAATTGAAAGAAAAAACCAGATGTCTTTCAATAGGTGAATGGTTTAAAAAAAAAAAAAAAATGTTCCTATCCGTACCATGGAAAGGAAGGAACTATTCATCAATAGAAAGAAAGAAACTACTGAGAAATGAAAACTTACATTTATACAAAAATGTGTACATGAAGATTCATAGCAGCTTTACACACAGTAGACAAAAAATAAAAATAAAATAAAAACACAAAAAACCCACCAGACGTCCCTCAGCAGATGAATGGTTGAACAAAACATAGTATATCCAGACATGCAATACTATTCAGCAATAGGAATAAACTATTAATAGAAAAAACAACCTGGACGAGTCTCTAGGAAATTAAGCTGAGTGAAAAAAATCCAATTCCAAATATGATTCCACTTATATAACAATTGAAAGAGACAAAATTATAGAGGTAGAGAAGAGATCAGTGGAAGCCAGGTGTTAGGAATGGGTCATGAGGTGTTATGGAAGGGTGACCTGAGAGAGTTGGTGTGGTTATCAAAGGCAACACAACAGCGCCTCGTGCTGATGGAAATGATCTCTACCTTGACTGTGGTGGTGGGCACACAAACCTACTTGTGGAATAAAGCTGCATAGTACTAAACACACACACACACAAATAAATACAAGTAAAATGGGACATCTCTATAAGATCTGTGGCTTGTATAAATGTGAATATCCTGGGTTGTAATATTTCTGTTGTATTTTTGCTAAATGTAATTATTGGGGGAAATTAGGTAAAGGGTAGTCAGGATTTTTTTGTCTTATTTCTTATATCTGTGTATGATTTCTGAACTATCTCAATATGAAAAGTTTACTTTGTAAAAAGCTATCACTAAGAATTAATATTAAGAATGTTGATAAATCTAGATGAGAGGGCTGCTTGTGATATCCATTATTTCAAACTCACCAAAATTAGAAGTGATGGGAAGATTTGAAGACGCTGGATTTGGGGCACTCGTATTTCCCAATAAAGATGGGTAATACACTGTCTGAGAGTTATTTTCCATGCTGGTTTCTGTTGTTCCTGGCATTTCAATAAGTATAATTTTCTCAGCTACTGAAAAAGAAACAGAATGCTCAATCATAAATTCTACATGAGGCAAAACTATCCTTCTGGAAAAAAGGTAAAGACATTTTTCAAACAAAAGAAAACTAAAAGAATCTGTCCCTAGTCGACTTATCCATATGAAATCTCCAGGCCTGGTGCAGTGTCTCACGCCTACAATCCCAAAACTTTGGGAGGCAGAGACAAATGGATTGCCTGAGCCCGAAAGTTCAAGACCAGCCTGGATAACATGAGACCCCACCTCTACAAAAAAAAAAAAAAAAAAAAAAAAATTAAAAATTAGCCAGGAGTGATAGCAAGTACCTGTAGTCCTAGCTGAGTCAGGAGGCTGAGGGAGCATCACCGGAGCCCGGGAGGTGGAGGCTGCAGTGAGCCATGATCGCACCACTGCACTCCAGCCTGGATGACAGAGTGAAAAGAAAGAAAGAAAAGAAAGAGAAGAGAAGAGAAGAGAAGAGAAGAGAAGAGAAGAGAAGAGAAGAGAAGAGAAGAGAAGAGAAGAGAAGAGAAG